>NC_140443.1:12017529-12157529 GCF_963576455.1 Neolamprologus multifasciatus
GTTGTAAAGTATTTTGTCTAGTGTCAATTATCGTCAGTTATATCGTTATCGCAAATTTTCAAATCTATATCGTGATAAATATTTTTGGTCATATCGCCCTGCTCTACTTTGTGGGTGATCTATTGAATTATTAAACACTTCTGTCTTTAACATCTTGTAAGTACAACACGGTACAGAAATGTTGTCAACCTTACTTGACCTTTTAGTAAAATAATTAGGTTTTGTCATCACCAAGACAGGTACAGTGAAACATTTTCATCCCCTGCTTTGCACACTGTTTTAATGTACAGAACAAACCTTTGTCTTGTTTGGGCTTCTCTTACTGCGTGTGTGGGTGGAGTATAACATGAAGTTTATGGAGCTTCTTTAGTGACCTGTAAAAATTTCTGCTTAAACTGAGACAATATTAACTTAGTTGCAGATAAAACTGCACTTTAAAGTTATCAAGCAATACCAAAGCAGTCGATACATGAAATTCATACAGTCCATATAGTTTTTAGGTGTTACATTTTTTTTCTTTTTTTTTCAACTTAAACTGTAAGGGAAGAGTCAGTTAAAGAACTTATTCTATTTACTGTTGTACTGAAGCAAGTGTCCTTTAGTAAGGCAGTAGTTCAGTGGCTGACTCAAGTGTAATTAACTTGGAAGAAGGATGCTGCAAGAAAACATTTGTCTCAGATTTTCTTCTTATAAAGGTGTGCTCACTACTTACTGTACCTTTTATATACAGTTGTATAAGAGTTAAATACACATACATGTGTAGTTCTTTGGGAGATTTTAGTGCTTTCTACTTTGATTACAATTATGTAAGATTAAAGCCAATATGCAGTGTTTTCTTTGATTTGAAAAATCTTTATTTTCTTTTTATATTGTAGCTCTACTAATTTTTCCTTACAGATATCAGAAATTTCCTTTTTTTTTTAATGTGTGCTTTTTTGGAAGTAATTTGATTTATGATCTTTTCTGTTAACAGATGCTGTGAAGGGATAGAAGATGAAAATACTCAAGAAGGACAAGCAGCAGGTTTGTGTTATTACCATGCATGTACACAAGAAAAGTAGGCCATTCATAAAAGCCTTTATACACAGCTGCTTTGATACTGGATGAAACATGATTATTAATGTCATTTTGGAAACACTCTTGAGTAGATTCATCATGTAAATGTTTGACATTTATTCACTTAACTCGCTTAACATCTCTCAGGGTAAGTTTGTTACTGTTGACATGCATTGTTGGAGGCTGCCGGTTTACAGAATGCTGACAGGATAAATGCTGTCGTCTCTGAACAATATAAGTACTGAACTCACCCCAACACTTCTCTCTTGCTACAGTTCATCATTGTAGTGAGCAAGATCATTATCATTATTATGAGTGCACTGACGTGTAGCAACAATTTTACACTGCAGGAAAACAAAACAGTTAATTTGTGCATTTCTGATTCACAATTTTGCAATAGATAGATTATTAATTACCGGAGCCTTTGTTAGCTCTGGTTGAGCAGGTAGAGCGGATTGCCCTCAAATCGGAAGATCAATGGTCAGATGGCTGTGTTTTGAACTTTTCTTTGGCAACCTTAGTCACTGTTCCTCTTCACCCTTTTGACAACTTTTTTTATTTGATTACACTTAAAGGTTCACACCATGGCAAAAAGTACAGTGTATATAGCAGTTAAAATGAAAAGAATCCTACATTGCAACAACTTGTCTTTAATGTCCTGGAAATTATGTGTCAGTAGATCTGATTCACAATGACTGTGTTATTGCTCACTCTGGAGTCACTTGCAATATGAGGTTATATGATGAGTCTGTTTAATGTGAAACTGATTGATTGTATCCATAAAATAATCTTGCCAAGACTCTGATAGCGCAGGTTTTGAGGTTGAATCCGTATTCTTCAGTACTCTGTGCTCCATCTTCTACATTAAATCATCTGAAAAACTTGTTTTGCCATTTTGTGTCAAACCCTCTTGTTCATGCGGTTGTAGAAATGTCCTGTATTTTAGTATTACTTTGGTGCTTTTAGATGTTGGCCTGCGCTTTGTAATATTCACGAGTCAAGCTGAGCAGAGTGATGAGTCAGAGTTTTTGTTAGTGAGAGGCGACACAGCAGTCTCTCAGCTGGGCATATGAGGCTACCATACTGCAGTAACAGGGTGCCAGCACTGTCATAACAGCAGAACGTGATCCTTCAGTCATTATGATCATTATTTGCTGCTTTTATCTTCCTCAGTAATGAATTTAAGGAATAGGTAAAGTTGGTAATAGGGAAAAACTGGTGGAAAATGATGAGAGTAAAAACTCTGAACAACCTCTGAAGTCTCATATATTGAACTTTCTGTTCAACAAAGGGCACATTTGTACAAATATAGCTGACCTGACAAACTTTGCACTTGTACTGTCAAATTTCCAGCTCTGAGGGTGGCAGTGTGTGAGCATGAAGAGACTTTCCCTAAGTTCAGTGTGGCTGTAATGCTTAGAGACTCGGTGACACTGACATCTATGGAGATTCTTCCATATAAGTTTTGGCTCTTTTTTGCAAGAAATTCATTTAATTGAAAATGTTTATTTTTACAGGCATACAGAACGAGAAACATAATGATTACTGAGGAAAAAAATACAAATATTTTTTTGAAAATTATTTTTGTGAAGTAAGGAAAATTCCTCAAGCAGTTTATGCCGAAACTTCAAGGTGACTTTTTTTCATTGTTTTTTTGACTGTGTAAACAATCTCTCATTTTGAATGCACCAGCGTTTCTTGTTTTCTACTGCCAAAATGAGCTTGCTATTGATTGATTGGTGAGTCACTACTGGCTTGGATGTGAAAGTAACACAGTTTTATGATAATGACTCTTAAAAAAACAAACAAAAAAAAACCAACCTTACTTTTTTCATTAATGTTTATTCATATAATGCTGCACAAATTAGAATATGTGCATACATCTATACATTAATACATAAACACAAATTCCACAGTTCTAACATTTCTGTCTTACAAATAACAAAAAACCCTCAATTTCAGATACAATTTTTTTCCAGTTTAGTCCTGCGTGAAAAGAAACAAAAACAACAATAAGAAGAAATCAAAGACGAAAAAAATACAGAAGATAGCTGAAGACCTGTATTTCTTGTGTCACTTAACCATTTCCTGACAAATCTGTTTTGAGCTGTAGTCTTGCAGGATTTTCTTTTTTCCATATTAAGGTTATCCTTTAGCCAGTATCTCCAGTGTATTTTACTAGGAAGTTTTGGTTTCATCCTATTAAAACAAAAAATAAGAGCAGAGTTCTTAACAGCTATATCAGTTTTCCATCTCTTATATTGAATGTATGCCTAATATATAGAGCAGTTAATCTAAAATCTGTTTAAGCTCTTCTTGAACATCTTTCCAGAAATGCATTTCTGTACAAATAATTCTGATGTATTCATTCTGGTGGAAATTGTTCTACCTGGTATGGTAATCTAGTATAATACCGTGCCAAATTATTTTGTGTTGAGTGAAACTTGTGGAAATAACCATATTTTGTGTTCTAACACTGTGTCCTCGACCTGAGTCCTCTCACACAGGACACAGTACAGCTTTGTTAACTCAGATTTGTCTTGGTTAAGCTAGTTTAAGGTCATCTTATCTGCTAACTCCAGAGATACAGAAGTTTTCTCTTTTTACTCTCTGATTCAGGTGTTGTTGTATTGGTGCAGTGGCTGTGTTAATTAGTCTGTTTATTTGACTTGTGTATAATCATTTGTAGTGGCATGAAAAGGCTGAGGGCCTTTATCAGTATCAGGTAAAGTGAAGTTACAGTATCTGTGCTTGGTCTGTAATATTGTTTGGGAATGTTTGGGTGCAGCCAAATAATTCCTTGTCTACACTGGCACACTAAATCACGGTTAAGATAACAAAACATGTCAGCAGTAGAATTGGTATGAAAGGGAAAGAGCTTCATCCTTAAATAATTTAGTTTTTGTTTTAGGCAGTGTGCAATCTTACTTAAGGCTTACATCAGTTTGCTTATATGAGAAAAGTGATGAGATTTTCACTGTCGCAGTGATGGTGTGTCTGGCATCTTTCAAGTGGCCATCAACTTGTCTGGTTATCTCCCTGCCACATCTTGAAACCACAGTGATGTCATCACGGCACGGTGATGTGGAGGAAACTAATGTCTGTGTGGAAATGTTTGTACAAGGCTGCTGCAAGATGTTGGAAAAATGATAACAAAAGTGAGACAATGTTGATTGTTCAAAAAGAGATAGCAGGGAAATCTTTTTGTGTAGTGGGTAGAGATCGCTTGTAGGAGCAGGACAGATGGTAGGAGTCCCGAATTTATGTTTTGAAGTCTTTAAAAACAGATTCGTCCAGCTGGTAACAATTTTCTTAACAACAAAAAATACTCTGTGTGTTTATGTCTCATTTGAGGTGACTGTTTTGCCAGCTACTAAATCCTGTGTAACTACAGTTTGGTCCGTAGATTTTTGGACCATAACCCCGTGTCTTTCATTGTAGATTTTAATAGATAGATTTTAAACAGTCTAGACTGTGCGCACTTTCAGATTTAATTCAAGGGGTTGACAAAAGTATTGCATAATCTGTTTAGAAATTCCAGCCCTTTTTATACATAGTCTCCCATTTTCAGGGGGCCAAAAGTTGGAAAGATGGGAGAGTTGTTTCATGGGCAAGTGAAGCCTATTCCTTCATTATTCCATAACAAACTAATTGATTCCAAGTGCTGACTTGCTTTTGGTAGCTATTTGTTTAAATTCTCAGCATTAGGTCAAAGAGATGTTGATGTAGTTGGAGGATGCCATCATTAGTCTCGGAACTTGAACTACCGATCAGACAGATTTAAAACAACCCAAAAAACTTGAGGATTGGCCAAATCAACAATGTTGTACGTACTTAAAAACAAGTCACTCACCATCACAGGAACAACAAATCGGCCTCGTAGACCAATTCAGTTTTTTTTAATATACTGTCAAATCACAACAGCAGTAAGGCACTTTACTGTAAGGTAAGGTAAAGACCCTACAATAATACAAAAAAACCCTCAGAGAAAACACAAGCAGGCTTTGGCGACAGTGGAAAAGATAAACTCCCTTTTTAACAGGAAGAAACCTCCAGCAGAACCAGGCTCAGGGAGGGGTGGTCATCTGCTGTGACTGGTTGGGGGTAAGTGGATGAAGACAGGACAAAGACACGGTGTTGAAGAGAGCCAGAGATTAATAATAGCTCATAATTCAATGCAGAGAGGTGTATAAACACAGTGAGTGAAAAAGTTGACTGAAGAAAAAGCACTCACTGCATCATGGGACTCCCCCAGCAGCCTAGCCCTAGACCACTGAAGATAACAAAAGTGGATGATCACACAAGTTTTTTCCTTGGTTAAGTAAAACTTCTTTCACAACATCTGCCAAGAACACTCATGACAAGGTAGGCATTTCATTGACAAGGTCTACAATCAAGAGGCGCTTTCATGAATGTAAACACAGAGGGTTTACGACAGGCAGCAAATCACTGGTTACACTCAGCAGCAAGAAGACCATATAATCTAAAAAAAAAGAAGATTTTGTCCAGTTCTGGAAATAACTCTGAACAAAGATTAAGATGAACTTGCATCAGAATGATGGGAAAAGTATGGAGAATACTATTGTATTGTAACCAGAATTGTGGTGACTCGTGTGACTGCTGATAGAGGTAGCAGTATGAATTTTGAAGTTTACAAGGTTCAAGGTAACTTTATTTATACCCATAGGCAAGGTAAATTTGCTTTACAGAAAAAATGATAGAATTTGCATCCGTTCGAAAAACACACATAGCTAATAAAGATATAAACCTCCCTGTAGCACATATATAGTAATTTAAAAAACTATACACTCTGCTCAGATTCAGCCAAATGCTGCCAAACTGATTGAACAGTGCTTCACAGAGCAAATGGGTAATGACCCAAAGCATACTGAAAAAGCCAAACCATTTTAGATTTTAGGAAATCGCTGACTGCAAGATATTTTCATCTAAGTATTAAAAATGGAGGACTATGTGTGCCTGTAATTCTAAAGCACTTAATGTAATATTATTGTGAAACAACTGGCATTAAAGCTGAAAGTCTACACCTCAGTCACACATTGATAGTTTGCTTTAAAATAACTGTGGTAGTGTAAAGCTACAATAAATGTTTCATTGTCCAAAATCCTATGGCGCTAACTGTACTTAATTTGTCATTTTCTGGGTATTTGCAACAGTTAGAGCTTTAATTGACATGGCAGATAATTCTATGGTGATGGTGTAATGCTGGATAGTTTGGGAAATCTTCCCTGTTTAAAATAATGCTGGACGTTGTTTATCCAGAATAATGTTTAATTTATATTCATCTTTTTGTAGCTATTTTCATTTTTAGTTATCACATTTTAGGAAAATTACTTTTTTTTTTTTTTTTTTAGCTTTTAGAATTTGCAGAGAGCTCAAATGCTAGATTTAATGAAGAAAATCTGCCCCCAGCTGAAGTAATTAAAAAGCAGTACAAAACAGCATGAAGCATGTTTAACTTCCTTTAACTGGTTACTTTCAGTATGAATCAATCTATGCATTGCTATAAATGGACAGAAAATTTGTATTTGTGATGGCACCATTCCAGCTTTAGTTCCTCTGTATCTGACAAGTGTATTTAAAGAGAACTATTCTGTATGCTGAAGCTTGATTTTTCTTTTTTCTTTTTCTTTCTTTCACCATCACAATCCCCATGAATCAGCAAGTGTATGAAACCGTGATATCTGCACTTCAAGGTAAAGCAAAGAAAGGACTGAATTCTTTTCTGTCTGTGAGGCCTAGATTCAGTCACTTTGATCATTTTTCTACTTTCCCAAGCAGCTGAAAGATCCATCTGCAGCCCTCCATCCTCCTGCCATCTTTATTTATTTATTTAGTTTTATAGGGAGTAACAAGAATGTGGCTGTCCTCTAAGCTGGAGTTCCCTTCCTTTTAGCTTTTTGGTGGAGTCTCCTTTCTTTATTCTTTTTCTAAGTTTCTTCATTTGCTGAAAGCACATTTTTCTACTCTCACAGAAACTCTACACATGACAGTTTTTCTTGGTTCAGATCAGACCTTTGGGGTCTGACTAAACACATAAACATTATCGCGTTCGATATAGTAAAGGCATCAAACCTGTATTACTTTAGCTGATAGAAGTTATTTACATGGATGTTATTTAAAATTTCTTCCTATTTAGAAGTGTAAAGATAAAATACATTTATGTGCTAAAGCATAAAGTTTTCTGTGTAGAAAAAAAATCTGCGTGGGTAGAGTTTATATAATCAAGTGCCTTAAAACTCCATTAGGGTGTGTAAGGAAGACCAAAATGCTACTGAACCTAAAACGGGATGTGTAGTTACACACTCTGGCATCACCAGACTACAAAGTTAAATTAGTCAAAAATCTTTTAGTATAGTTTTAAGTTCAAGGGCATGCTAACAGTGGACAGAAGCCATATTCATCTTAATGCAGCTGGATACACCTGTAACCAGTTCTTCAAACCAATTACATGTCCACGTTTTAGTAAAAATAATTGTATTTCGATCGAGTATCTTCATTGTTAGAATCTTTAGCATTATATATCGATCAGTGTTATTGATTGTATTGCTTTTTGAAATATAGTATCAGTGCTGTGCTGATAGTCTAAATTCATGTTTTCCCACAGATTTTTGTGATAGTGCACTGAGGTTTGTACATGAAAGAAGACACATACTGACTTAAACAACACTATATGTTTTTTTGAAAATGAATGGCAAAGTAATAGTCAACTCCCCCTCTACTGGGTCTCATATCTAAGATGGACTTTAATTCCACAGCTGTGCATCCTTGATTAGCTGTGCAGAAGCACATGAACAGGTTTTCACCTGCTGTAGGTTCAGGTCAGAGTGGCCCAGCAGCTTGCACCGGCATTTCTGTCACCAGCTGCAATCTGCGACAGTGGACTTGAAGTGTCTCTGGGGATGAGAGGCAAGTTAACGGTATTCAGCATTGCTGCGACTGCGACCTGGTCATCCAGCTGGTGGGGAAACAAGATAGGAATGGGTGGGGCTAGCGGTTTAGCATGGACTGAGCTGGAGAACAATTGAAATAATCTTTGAACTACTATTGAACAATACTGTGCGAACATTTTAGATGCAGTCAATGCTTAGAATAGTTGCTATGTTTAACCTGCATCATGACGTCAACGGAGGAGTTGACGGAACCCTGATCTCCACGTTGTTTTTAAAGGCATCTTTAATTTTACTGCCAAAACTTTTTCCACATTGTTCATATGTCGAACCTTTCACGAAGATGAGCAGTGGTGAAAGAGCGCTTAGCCTAGCCTGAGTGTTTGTCACATTTACCAGTTTTGCCTACTGTTCCATCTTTGAAAGGAAGCAGGAGCATTGATGAGACTGCAGTACCCGTGGTCTATATTCGTGACAGAGAGATAGATGTGCGCGTGTGTGTGTGTGTGTTTTGCTTGTTTGCGGGGCAGTATTATTGATTCATAGGCCGTGTGATTGCAGCCTCCCTCAGTTGTGTTTGGTTGGTTTTACTGGACAGGCAGAGGCTGCTACACTGCAGCACGTCACTGGAGGCTGTGTGTGTGTTTGTGTGAGGACAGTGGGAGACGGTGTGTAAAGAGAAAAACCGTGCATTTTTTACGCATGTAGTCATCCTTGTAAGCACATTGAACCGTGAAGCTGTGTGTGTGTGTGTGTGTGCACGCACGTGTGCGAATGAGTGTGTGGTGGTGTGTGTCTAAAACGGGCTGTTGTAAGTCATGTATGTCCATGTAGTCAGTCATGTAAGCACATTGAGCCATGGAGTGCCAGTGTGGGAGTGAGGAAGACAGTTAATGTTTGCGTGCACGCCTGTGTAGTCAGTCATGTAAGCACATTCAACCATGACACGATGCCATGATGCTGTGTGCGTGTGTGTACCCGTGTGCGTCGGGGGGAGGGCTACTGTTGCTATGTTGTTGTGAAGATGGATGGCAGCGGCTCAGGTCATTAATGATCCTGGGTTAGCTTAGCAGCTAATTTTAGTTTCTAGGTTACCCATAACTGTGTCTGAGCTTTTTTTCTATATGAAGAGGCACAGGGAATGAACATGGAGCGAGCTGAGCGTGGAAGTATTTTCAGTGATTACATGCCTCAGATCATCTGAGGTTAGAGGTGTGAGTGACATGTAAACAAAGTTCCTGATTCTTCTGAGCCTCAAACCTGATGAGAATGTGTCACAGGTCTAATCCTCACATGATGCTTTGCGTTTCCCTGCATCTATTTATTCAGTTTTGATCTAACAAGAGATTTTATTAAACAAATGAATAATGAAGTACACAGAAGACAAAAGAAGTTGGATCTTAACTTGAATCTTGGATCTTGTGTTTTAATTCAACTGATTATAGAAAATCTTTCCTCTTTTACCCCAGTCTTTATTAAACTGAGAACTCTCATTTGTGTAACTAACAGTTTGCCTGTTATAACAATTTGATTTAAAACAAAGTTTTGCCCAAGTGTAAGAACAGTTTTTAACAGCTTTAAACAGTTTTTTTTTTTTATATGATTATAAGGTTTTTGCTTAGTGGCAGGTTGACTTTCCTGTCATCGAATGTAATTCATACACATTGTTTCAGAGAAACTTGGGTAATTGAGCTCAGCTTTCATGCAGGCAATGAATTTGCGTTAACCTACCTGCAGTTGCTGCACATCTCTTAGCTGCTTTGCAAATCACTCCACCGAACCTTGTTTCCTATGCTGCACTTGCAGATTTGCAAATTTGTGTGTTTGCAGCACAACACTATTATGGTTAATCTGATAAAGGTTTAATGCTTTTTGTTCTTACGCACATTCACACAGTGTATGAGGTGTATGAGGAGTGAAATACTATATAAATACTAATGCGCATCTGTAAACACTCTGTGGTCTGTATTTGTGAAAGCAGCTATTTGAAAATGACATTTGCTGCAGAGTGATCACATAAGATGGCTATCCCTGATTTGTATGATTTTTAGGTCATTATAATTTCAAAGCAGACACATTAGCTTTAAATTTAATGACTTTTCAAAATAATGCAACTGTCTTCCTTGTGTACATGTAGTTTCAGTGAAGTAACGAGTATGCTCTGCACAGGAAACTTGTGATCTACTGATCATTGTTTATTGGGTGTAGTTTAGTTAATAGAGATGTGCTTGCTTTGTGATATGGTCGTTGTTTCAGGTGAAGTTTGTGGCAACATGCAAATGTGGCCTACTTGATGAGTGGTAATTCCTTTGTGTTGCTCATTCTGCAGTGAGTGGCCTAGTTCTGCCCACGTCCTTCATCATTTCACACATTGCGCACAGATTTGAAAAACTTTATTATTTCTTCCACATGTAAATTGAAAAAAGCTGATTCTGAGATGTAGAAATAAACATGTTATGTTCCTGTCAGACCTTAAAAATGAATAACTGCTGTTTTTAATTATTACCCCCAAGAAATACCAGACCAGATGAGCCCCACACTAAACTTCCAGGTTTTTTTTTTCAAACTAGGATAAAATATTATCTCAGTTTAAGCATTTTGTCTAGCTTAGTGGCTGCTCAATCCTGCACCTTTGACTCTGTGTTTGTTGTTGGGTTTCTACTCTGCAAAGCGCTAAAAATCCACTGCTCCTGTGGAAACACAAATAAATAAGAACTCTTCACTTGTGCCGGTCAGCCCTGTAAGGCTTGTTAAGGTCCAATCAAGCCAAGCAGAATCCAGACTGATGTTTTTAGAGCTTCTAGACTGAATTCTATTTAAAGTTGTCAAAAGAGTTTTTTTAGATAGATTTTTTCCCCCTGGATTCAAATAAAAAATTCAAATAAATTAAATTAAAATAAATATTAGAGCAGGGCGATATGACCAAAAAGTACCATAAATATTAAACACAGTACGTATCACTCCGTTACGATAGCCGTAATGCTCCGACAATCTATCGAGCGGTGCGGTAACACGGTAATAACGACGGTCCGCTAGCATGCTCTACCAAAGATAGTGCTTTGTTGTGTATCTGACGGACGAAAGCTAAACCAGTTCCACACCACTCAAGTTGCAACATTTTTACAAACCAATTCTGGTTCATCCGTTTCATTCAACAATCCGCTTTCGCCTTTCTCATTCTCCGTCGCCACCATGTTTATTCGGCCGTGTGCGTATGAAAACAAAGGCACTGCACATGTGCGTTTTACCCATATTCTATTGCCATATTTCATTTTCTTATCGTTGCCCAACATTATACCGGTATTACCGTGAACGGTATAATATGGCCCAGCCCTAATAAATATTATAAATATTATCATTTGAAATTATGTTGTTTCTTCTTTCTGGTAATTTGTTTTCCAGTATACGTTCATATACTGAAATGCATAAGCCATCCAATAACCAAAAGACCTGGTAATATCGTGTTTGTGTAACTATTCCTCATCATAGCAGACCTGTTGAGGTCGCTAAAGCAGAACAGCTGGAGGAAGTAGTTCTACTGCGGGGCGTTACTTTTAGGACATAATTTTTTTTCACCAATTAAAATAAGTCAGACATCCTGTGGCTGAGCTCTAAAAAACAGACTTGCATACATGGCTATACATTCTCCAAATGTGGGTTTGTGTACACCGATCGGTCCACACACTACAAAATACAATTTAATAGAAAAAAAAAAAGGAAAAGCTGTCCATCTTATTCGATGGACATCATGAAAAAACAGAAATGTATGTGAAACTGCTTAACACGTGAGGGACTCAATACAAGCGACATGCTGTAGTGCACAAAACTGTCATCCAGTTTACTGGGACATGAGTGGTAGGTAGTCTTTTTGCGTCAACAGCTCCCAAAGACATGAACAGTGACAGTGTCACACAGATCATTGCAGCAACACAGAAACCATCAGTTTATAAGTCATATTCTTTTGTTCATATTACAGGAATTTCTGTTTTTATTGTTAATTATTTTAACAATAAAAACTACACTAATATTTATCAATATGCAGGCTGATAGTTGGCTTGTGATACTGATATTATTACATGCCTGCATTGGAAAATACTCATGCAGACAATTTACCTTGTGGAAAAAGTTAAAATTCTCCAGTTTCCTCTCTTGCTTGTTGAAGCTTTTGATGTTAACACCCGTTTGCACTTTTAAGCAAAAATCAGTTGACCTTAGCCGAGGGTTACTTCATATTTTTCACTCCAGGGAATCTCACCCCGGGACTTAGGGTTAGATATATTACTTTGCCCCTCATGTCATGTAGGAAAGCCTACTCTTGTTTCTTTGCCTCTTGACCTTTGTTGATCACACCTACAGTTTTTTCTCTCTGCAGCGGTGGAAAAGTTGACTTTACTGTGTGGTTTTTTGTTAGGCGTGGTCTGTCCTTTAAGACGAGAACCACAGCCTGTAGGCAAAACTCTCACAAACGGATGGTGTAATGCACCAGAGTTTGGTATTTTATCTTTGTGTTGACAGTGGAACACAAACTGAAATTTAATTTCATCTAACCCAGTTTGTCTTTGCTGTTTCTTCTCTGGTGGCCTTACCTGTCAGAGCTGCAGAAAACTTTAACCAGCTGATGTCTTCCATTCATCACTAGACACTAAATAAGGAACTGACTAGCCAACCTAGTTGGTAATTTTAATAAAAAGAAGTCTTTACCTACTGATGCATAACATTTTTCCTGACAACATGAAAGGATTTGAAAATAAAACATTTCATATCAACGAAATAGTTATTTAAACAGTTGCTTTGCTGAATCACCAATTGAATTAACTTAATTTCCAGCTAACAACAATTTGCTTTACAGCTTTATTAGTTCTACTTTTAATTAACTACTTTTTACAGTGCTAGTGAGACATGCACACATGACAAATACTTTTTCTTAAAACATGAACAATTGATGAATCAAGAAAACTATCAAATAAATAATTGTTACTTTCAGCTTTGCTACCTAAACTATTGCCTCACTTTATATAAACAACTCAAGACTCTGATTTCTGTGAAACATTGAGTAGAAACTCAGCTCAGCATATAAAATTGTGCAACCTGGATAATAAAAATAAAAAATATGTGACACAAATCTATCCTATTAAATCTTCGAAAAACAATAACTTTCTTGGAATTCCGTGCTCTCTAAGCAGTTACACATGCAGATATATCGGCTGACAAAGTAAGAATGAAATTAAAATGGCTAAAGACTGAATGACCAAAAGAAAGAGAAAAAGCTTCTGATGTATGAGCTGACGTCAGATTCAGAGAGGCAGTCAGTCTGTACAGACATACAGACAGCAACGAAAGAGTTACCATGGTGACCACGTGTTTACGTTCACCTCCCCTCTCCCAGCAGCTTTGGCAAAGAGAGCCAGTTTCCATGGCAACGGCCCTGATACCCCCTCCTCAAACCCACTGGCGACTAGGCCGCTCAGCTTGTGTGTGTGTGTGTGTGTGTGTGTGTGTGTGTGTGTGTGTGTGTGTGTGTGTGTGTGTGTGTGTGTGTGTGTGTGTGTGTGAGATTCATTGGGATGATTCCTCATACCTGTGTGAGAAGCATCAAGCACATCTGCATTGACATCACGAAACAAGGCTAGTCAAACTCAATCCTCACTGCATAAAAACTGCAGTTATGAAAACAAACGCACCTGCTCTGTGTATTGCATACACCGGCTAAACGCACGTCTGAGTGCCATGCTTTTTTTTTTTTTTCAGGCAGAAATATCCGTTCAACGAGGATGTGGATGCAGACGCAAACATATGCGAATGTCACTCGGTCATTCCACATTCACATGACCGGGCGAGGTTATTTCTCTGCAGACCATGTGCCCATTTTCTCCACTTTCTAAATACAGTCAAGAGCGTCAGAAAGGGCTACAGGCAGTTTTAAACCCTTTACCACTCCCTCTGCTTTGCTGTCATAGGAACCACACCATCTTTCCTCTGACAAGCCTCCATCAAATGTGTACGTAGGTGTGTTGGGGGAATCAATGCTTTGAAAAGTCTGTCTTGTTGCTATTAGCCCCCTGAAGTATGTCAGGCTACATTTTCATCAGCTGCATTCAGAACGGCACCTTTCTGATTCAAAATTTAACATAATCACAATAATGAGCCTGCGCTGGCTCATTTTCAGAACACAATCGTTTCCTTTGCCAAGTGCAAAAATGTGGTACAGCTTGTGTTAGTGACATTGGTGCAAAAAACATACGGGCAATGTACAATCTTTCCAATTACTTACATATGGACAGAGCACACAAACAGCAGTGCCACATATGGCAGGGCATGCTGTCCATAGGACTTTATGTGTAGTGAACACTTGAACACAGCTGGTGGATATAGCACACAAGCAAGGCGAGATTGAATTTTGGCTTTTATTATATGGGAAGTTTATATTTAAGTAAAAACACATGATTCCTAATTATGGATTTTAATTGCACTAAATAATTAAAACTGCAGAACTGTAGCAACTGTTGTTCTGTAGCAAACATTTGTTATCACCACACCAAAGATTTCCTCTTAAGCTGCTTCTTAGTGAAGATAGTGAGGCCTTCTTTTGTCTTACTTTTTGTGTTTGGATTTTAAACTAGTGCTTTGATGATTGTTCAGCGTCATCATTTAGTCAGTACTAATCTCATTGGCTTGTTTGTACTGATCTGTAACACTTGGGTAAGTAATATAGAGCACTTGTGTTCAACATTATATCTGTTTAATTATTGAAATGTGTATAGAAACAAAAACACTGTGGCTGGCAGGGCATCAAAAAACCAAGAGAAGAGAAAATGACGCTGTCAAGTGTGCCAATAAATTTAAAGTAACAATATTTTTGTTGACCCTGGTGTTTCAATGCTAGAGTGCCACTGCAGGTTTACCATTGCCAGGGGTTAACTCAACAGATTATACCCACTGTAGTTAAATATTTAAAGTGACTAAAAACATTGTCTGTAACTCTGATTGTAAATTTGTAGTATTACGGATCATTGTCTGTAATTAATTTTACACTCATTACTTAGAAAAGTCCAGGACTGCATTCTCTCTTCACTTCACCCCTGCTGAGTGGAATTGATGTCATTTGATTTCTCCAATCTTTCCATGGTTCGGTGTTTAAAATAATTGTTTTGTTTTTTCTTACTTTTACCTTTTGAATCTTAATACAATCTTTATGTTTAATTAATGATGGCAAAAATATTTATTATACATTTACGCAACTTAGAAACAACTTTTGAATTATTGCTAGTTTAAGTATAACCTTCTTTATTTTGTGTTTTTTCAAGTCTGGTAGATGATGTTCTTCCATGCTTGAATAATAATGTCTTTATTTATTTGGACCAAAAAAAACACTAGTCTGTTACCAGTATACATGCCAGTGTAACAAATGTGATGTTGTTATTCATTAGAAAAATGTGTTTTTTGTTATTTTGCTCCCTTGAATGGTTTGCTTTCTGTCACAGCACACTTTGTTTACAGAATAGATTAGGCTGTATTGTCCTATCGAGCGAGCGTAATGGGACTGTTTCATCTTCAGCCATATGTAAATCCTGACTACAAATGCTTTGGGTGCATTTTCAGGTCTAATCCTCTTATGAATCAAATGTTGAACTTCTAAACCAAAGGCTCTGACTTGTTAAATTTAGTTGTTCCTCCCCAGGGAGTCCCGGTTAATTGATTAAAACTAGCACTTATGAAAAGCAGTGAAGATGCAGCAGGGCATCTGTCTTGGGGATTATGTTTCTGTAATAAAAACTGTTTGATATCTAAAGTAAATAGGGGCGTAATGGTGCACTAAATCCATAGTTTGCTATGCACACCAGTAATAGAGTCATACTTTGATATCATTTTCTATACCGCAGAAAAAGCAAAGGAAATACCTAAATTGGCGTTTGGTGTTATGTTTAAAAAAAGGGGAACATTTAAAAAGCATCTATCTTGTCACGATTATTTCTGTAACGTTTGAGGTGCTTAAATGCTTTTAGTAAGCAAGACTGACATCTAAGTCAAGTGCAGTATATTCAGTATATTGCTGTATATGTGCTTCTTTCTGTGAAGAACGAGGACACTCATGTTATCTAAAGGAACTTCTTGGTATTGTTAGTGAACAAACTAATCAAATGCCTTGTGTTTACATGCATTGTTAACTCACTGAACATGGAGCCATGGTGATTAATCTGTAAAATGTGATTAATTAGATCTTGTAATGTGAGCTAACATATTGTATGCGCTTTGTGAATAACTCACACTGCAGAAAGCTAATAGACAACAGCTACTGCTCTGTGAAAATGTAACTTCTGGGAGTGCAGGTACAGACATAAATAGACTTGTGACAATAGCTGTTTGTATCAGCTGGAACCAAACATCCTTGCATCATAAACCTAAGTGTAAGCAGTCTTTTTCAGCAATTTATAAATAAGTACACCTTCCACGCATTATGATGATGTGGATGCAAAATTGTTACATTAACGTGCAAAAAAAACAAACAGCCAAGCCCCCCCTCCCCCAAATAATACAAAGTGCTCTATCTCGTGTGCAATAGTTTGTACCAGTGGGAAGTCTTTTAAAGGCAAGTTTCCATCAACGATGTAAATCAGTCAAACTCTGCTCTCAGATACGCATGCACGCACACACGGACACACACACACAGCATATTGACTCTCATGCCCTTGTTGAAACCTTCAGATGGAAGATAAAAGCACATTGAACTCGCTGTGCATTCAGAATTGATCAGTTTAAAATATTGATAGTTCGGCTGAGCTTTTCTTTCTTTTTCTTTTTTTGCGCCCATACATTTATTTATTATTATTATTATTTATCTATTTGTTTTTGTTGTTGTTGTTGTTGTTGTTGTTTTTGTTTGTTTTTTTTAGCTAGCCTGCTTATGCATGAAGTAGATGCATTAACTTGCACAATGTAATGCTGTATTTTTATTAACAATTACAGATATTATTCTAATAATAGACACAGGTTTTTATGTGTTTTTATAACAGGGTCATCAGTTTACTGTGGTGGTCATGTATACTTGACCGGCAGTGGAATTGAGAACAATGCCAGAAAAGCATATTTTGCTGTGGATTCTTGGGGTGTTTTTGGTAGTTTGGGGGTTATTTCAACATTCCGATTAAATTTCAAGCTTTTGTCTGGGAAAACATCTGCCTAGCTGTGGTTCTCTTGAGCAAGACTCCTTATGCCAGTTGTAGGATGAGTTTTAATAGCCGACCCTTTGCACTGACCTGCCTGTGGTGCAGCAAAGCAGGGAGAAATTCCCTGCAGTGTCCAATCACGCAGCACATTATTATTAATTATGAAGGATACATTCATTATTGACAGACTAAATACCAGTGAAGAAAAATGTGAGGAGAATGCACTCCTTGCAAAAACAAACTCTATAATGGAATTTTGTCTCGTGTTCTTTGTATGAAGGATTTAGTTGATTCACATGAATTCACTCAAACAGAGCTGGATGTAAGTTACAGTAACTATATAAATCACTGGAAAGAATAATGTTCAGTCTTTATGGTGTAGATTAATAAACAATTCAGTGAAATAAATAAGTAAATAAATACATTTAGGTTTTCCATGCCTTAATGTTTCAGTGTAACTCACAGCAACGACTCTACCATGAGTACATTTCAGTTGCAGATGATCTCAGCTATTGCTTCTGCCCTTGCTTATTCACGTTCCTCTTCTTTTGCGTTTCATTCATTCTCATTGGCTACAACTATCTCTTCTTTGTCGTCTCCGGTTGTTTAGCTGTGACTACAGCAATGCTGGATGCCTGCAAATTAATTGCACAGATGATGACAATGGTGGAGCGTTTCCCTGTGTGTTTTTGGAAGTTTAATTTGCTACTACCTGTCCAGATTTTAATCCCTAACACAGCTTTTGCCTCCTCCTGAACAACAATACTGACCAGCTTTTTTTCAATATTCTTCTGGATTAAAGGAGTGCACATGAAGTGTCACATTTAAAGAATTTACATCATTATTTACACAACCTCAGCTATGCAGAGCCGCTGTGTCTACCCACATGTATTTTGTTATACATGTACAATGATTATAAAGGGCTTTTCTATTCTATTGTTCCATCTTAGCCATCTACCCAATCATTGCCTCTGATACTGGCAGCATTTCGTTGTAGTTAAAAAATAAAGAGAGTCGTTATAAGGCAGTGAGTGGTGTTATTTTAATAGCATTGATGTTTGGTGAACAGCTCCCTGGTTGCCATATATACTCTATAACATACCTGGATATCCTGGCAGGTAAAGTTTGTGCATGATATGTCAGCAATCCCTTCAGGGTTTTTCTTTAATTAAGCACAAACCTGCATTTGGACTCAGAGATAATTGGTGAGTAAAGGGCACCATAGCTTCACAAAACACATTTTTGCCATACTTTATACACCAGCACAAACTATTTTGTATAAATGTCCCAAAGTTGGAATTGATGCTACGATGGAACGTTACATCACGATGGTCAGATGTTCTGATTTTCTGTGCCATGTTAATGCTCTGCAAAGTATATTTTTCTGCTCAGTATTCAGCATCACGCCGGAGCAGAAGGTAGGAACTATAACATAATAATTCTAGATTATTTTATAACTTATCACCTCTGCAGGCATTACATAATTTTTTTACAGCCTTTGTGAAAACATTGTGGCTCATTTTTCTGCAGATATTGGGTTTAGTTGCCACTTCAAGGTTACTATTTGAGATGTAAAGTACTACAAATTTATTAGACCAACAGTCATAAAAACAAGAAAACGTAAATGTTTTAGAAATCGGTCAAAAACTTATTTAAAATTATATGTTTTTTTATTATAATCATCTCTGTGAAGTCAAAGATTAAACCAGCGTAACATTCAGTTACTAACACTAATTTTTTCTGTTAAGTAATCTGAGTAAATAACAGTAATTCGACATTAATAAAGACATAATAATGTGCTTTAATTTTCGTCTTTTTTTTTTTTTAAAGATTTGTGGATAACATTACTAATTATATTTTAGCATTGAATATCATTTTGATTAGAGACTGACAAATTAGCTATTATAGAAACATGAAATTATTTTAGTACTTGCCAAAACACACTGGTGCCATAAACCTTACATTGGTGGATGGTGTAATAAATTATTTTTTCTTTTTTTAAAGTACAAAAATGTCCTACGTTTATCCTGTTTGGTATCTCTATTACAAATCTCTGATATCTAGCATCTTTCTTTTTTATATGATTGCTTTAAGTTATGAAGTTCTCATTTGTTTCTTAGCTGAATACCACCTTGAATATCTAATAGTTCACAGCAGTTGTTAGGTTTAGTTATGACTCTGCAGGGGGCACTGGATTCGGCTGCAGAGTCACAGAGTGAGTAACATCTTGTTAAAGCTGTTGAACTGGCTGTGATAATACAATAGAGAAATTGGCTTTGTGCTAAATATGAGCAATATGCCATCATATTCCTGTAGACTGGAGTTCATCATTGGATGCAACACCTTAGAAATGCCCCAATCAAGCACCGCAGACAAGTACAAGCTGTGTTTAACCCCATGAAATTTGAAAATGAAATCTCTTTGTATTTGATATAAAGTAACCAACGGATTTTGGAACATCTTATCTGCATTTTTGATTTTAGCAGATAGGTACAATTTGCCCACATGTTATGCTGACCTTGAGGTCCACCTACTAGTCATGAATATTTATGGTTGGCAATATTTATGCAGTCACAAGAGACTTATTAGCATACTTAAGCTTCGCTTCCTACCTAATTTCAATGAGATGACAACCTGATGTCATAATCAGAGGTGGACAATGAAGCTACCGTACTTGATCTATTCTCCATTAATGTTAGAGATATAGCCGTGATGGAAATGACCCTTTTGACATTTACAGCACTGCTTAAAGATGATGCAATAATTCATCTGGATCTGTTAGGTTAGAGTGGAAGAGTGCTGTGCTGATTGAGCAGTTGGGAGCAGTGTTGTTGAATGGACTTTGCATTTTTGACTGTTTCAGAATGAGGATTTAGGAATATGTGGTGTCACAATGTCCTCGCAACATCGCACGGTTTGATATATTCCAAAATTAGGGATATTGCTGAATGTATCACTATCCACTACTTACAACTTTACTCATTTTCCGATTTAACATACAAATAAAAAAAACATGTTTAAAAGTAGCCACTTTTTGTGTCTGTGTGTGTGTGGCCTTTTTCAGCTTTATTTGATAGATACAGTAAAGAGAGGACAGGAAAGTAGGGGATTGTCTGTCCATTTTAACTAAAAACGAATGAACAATTAATAAGATGTTAAGTTTAGTTTTAGTTTGCTGTGACACACCTGGTGAATCAAAGCCAAAGGTCGGATGTTTCACAGTAATAACTAATTTAAGAGTCAATAAATGACCTGAATGTTAAAGTCCAAGAGTGTTTTGACTAGAACATCAGTGTGGTAGTTGGTCCCGGGTAGGAGGAAGAGAAGGCCGCAAAGTCGACCAGAGTTTAATAGGTGGAAGGCATCGTATATGAAGGTTGGCTTCCTCAGGTTTCATGTCAACGTAGACACCTGTTGAAGGGCCTTCACTAGACGATTGTGTGTGAGACATTGGGTGTGCAAAATTCAGTGGGATTTCTGAAATGTATGCTGATCGTGCAGAGAGGCCATGATTTTGAAGCAAGTACTCGGTGTTCCGGAGGCATTTTGGATCGAGAGAGAATTAAACCAGGAACTGGAACAGGAAATAAGAATTTTCTTATTAGGGTTGTTGCAAATGGCAGATTTTTCTTCGATATTATTCAACTACCATTATTGGAAGCTTTGTCTAATTTTCTCCTCAGTTCATCTCCACCGACTCTGAAGAATACTTCCCATACTATTTGGCTTCAGTATGTTTATTTGAATAGAGAAAACAAACAGCCGTGTTTTATTTTTATTTTGTTTATTTATTTATTTATTTTTGCTATGTGTTGAAAGTGAACCAAAAGAGTTGAGCTGTATGCTGTTAAGGCAAAACAGCGAACTGAAAAATGCAAAGTTTCACAGCACTGAAGGGAACTGGCGAGTTGGGTGTTAGTTTTTTTTTTGTCTTCATGAGGTTGATAATTATTTTTTACATACTCAACACTCTGCTGTTTTGGAGGACTTTTGCTTTGAGACATCTGCTCAGGAGGTATTCATGAGAAGAATTTAAACCAAGCAGTAAAGTAGAGATGAGTAGAATTTATTAGTTAATAAGGAACAGTATAATGATCAACTGTATTTATGACACGCTCTTCTTTTTCAGATGTTCACTGGCCTCTTGAAGCACACACCACCTCAGGCCTCCGCTGCAGCAGCCTCCTCCTCTTCCTCGGACCAAAACAGCAACGCACAAACTACAGCTCCCACAATCCCACGGGGACACCTGGTTGTGGGCACCAAGGACCAGCTCCGCCTCCTCACCCCTGTGGGCAGCACGGTGACATCCAATCACTGCACCACATCCGGGGTCCACGCTGCTAAGCACTCCGGAGGAGCCCCACGGCCTCCCTCCTCTATGAGCGAGGAGGATGATGGAGGTGGCGGAGGCAGGGTGAAGAAGAAACGAAAGAAAAAGGACAAGAGGGAATGGGAGAAAGCAGGAGTGGAGTGTGAGGAAAAGGAGAGCAGCAAACCAAAGAAACGAAGGGAGGAGAGGGAGCCGATAGTGGTCTCCCTGAGAAAGAGCAAGGAACCCAAGGAGGCTAAGGAGGGAAAGGAGCGTAAGGAGCGCAGGACCAAGGGAAGGGAGGGCAGGACAGAGAGTAAGACGGTGCTGAAAAATGTGTCGGGGGTTAAAACGTCAGGTGCCGCTGTTTCCCCGGGATCGGCTCAGATGCCTGTCAAGGTCCCTGGCAAAAGAGGAAGAAAACCCAAGGTCAAAGTCCTACCTCCTGTACCCTCCAATCAAGGTTTGAAGAGTGTCAAGTGTTTTTGTTTGTGTGGCAGTGGCAGCAAGAAGTTTTGGATTGTGTTTTTAATAGTGTAGTTTGCTTTACCTACAGTAGGGATGTGCATGATTAGTTTACTAGGCAATTAAATATTATTGCCCTTGTTAATTGGTACCAGAAATACTTTTAGGTTAAGCTACTTCTTCATATCTTATTAATTTATTCCATCTGCAAAAAGTGTTTATTCTGATGTGCCACATGCCGTTTTTCAAGGCTGTGTCCGTTGACAGCTTCTTAATGTCTAATGATGGTACCAGTAGTAACCTTAATTAAAAAAAAATACACCCAGGCTGCTTTACTTATGTGATGGTGGCAGTGTTTGCTGTCTGCTAACCTCTGCTGCTTTGAAGTCTGTGTGAATGAGTGTCTCGTTCTGTGTTTTGTCAACAACCAAAGAACAAAACCTTAAAAATGTGATGACAACAGGCGTTTAAGCTCGAACGATTCAGGACTAATTGGCAGGCAAGGATGATGCCTGTCCTGTTCGTAAATGTCCTTAAATCATGATCAGACATGTCAGCATAAATAGAGGTTATTATAATGCGATTGTTGGATTTAATTAAGACCGAATACGCGTGGTTATGTGTTTGCACGTGTGTGGGTGGGTGTATTAGCATTCTTTCAATAACTGAAGAACAGAAAAAGATTTTCTGCAAGAATTATATCAGTGCATGTTTGATGATGCCAAACCCAGCAATAGACTTAGATGACACTGAAAGTAGGATAATAGAATTTATATGTATTATTGAAACAACTACAAGCTGCATTTTGCGTTCTTTGTCAGTGCTGCTGACAGTCCACTGTTGGGGACAGTGTGTACTCTCAATGCTGTTTTTGCGACCAAACAACAAAACAAACAACACATGAAAAAACCCCACAGGTTTCCCCGTGGGTGAATATTCACGGTGATGTTGACATTCTTGGTTAATAAGAACATTCTGCCTAGGTCAAGATTATTTACATCAGCGTGCAAACTCTTCCTTTTGGATCATGTTTGTGGGGTTTGGTGTTAAGTCCTGAAAATTATTGAGTTGGTATAAAATTTAGCCAAGATATTAATATTTTCATGCTCTGCCTATGATGCTTTAAAAGAACGTACTGACCCCTTAATCACTTAGCTGCACCATCAGGTCAGAATGTCAATATTCCTGGTACTTCTGTTTAGTGGTATTTAGTAAATGTAAGCCTGCTTACCAGCCAAGTATTCAGTGTTCAAGAATGCAGGGCGTTGCCATACAACGGCCCTAGCAAACTAATATTAATACATGTGCATCAAAAGAGCTGTGGGGAAAAAAGAAAAAGAAAAATCAGCTTCAGTTTAAGAATGACTAAAGTTATCATGGAAGTGTGACCACCGCCGCTTGTCCTGTACAAGAGCTTGCATTAACTCACAAATTTCCAAATCCTCTTCAGCTCGTCCTACCCAAGGAGTCCACACAAAAGTCCCAGGGGGGGCACATGGCACCCAGGCCGCCCACAGCCATGGTAAGAACCACGGTCAAGCGAACAGCAAGACGCCAGTCCCGTCAGCGCCAAAACAGAGGGGTCGAAAACCCAGGTAAGACTTCCTGACGGGCTAACAATTCATGGGTGGAGAGAAGAATTTACAAGGCGAATATTGCTTTAGGGAAAGAAGGTAGAGAAAAGAGGCCACACTAGAAAACCCCTTGAAGTGCACAATAATGGGGTAAAGCGAGGAAGTCGGCAGTAAACCTGTCGTGTGCAACAAATAATGCAGTTCATTGGTTACAAATATTTCACTTTGAGGCTACATTAAGGAGAAATACTAAAGAGAGACCCAGGACATCATGAATGCATAGTAAGATTTTGACCTTCGCAAAATAAACCACTCAAGTCAAGCTGGTGATTTCTGGAATTTGTGAATTTTTGAAAACTTATTAACTTTGGAAATGTGTTTGAATCTTAATTTTAATGTGAAGAACATGTGTTAGTCCCCATAGGGAAATTGCTCCTCTGCATTTAACCCATTCACCCAGTGAAGCAGTGGGCAGCCACCAATGCAGCGCCCGGGGAGCAGTGTGTAGGGACGGTACTAGGGCTGGGCGATATGACCCAAAATTCATATCTCGATATATTTTACCTGGACGGCGATATAAGATATATATCTCGATTTATTTTTTTAAGCCATAAAGTAAGAACAAAAAGAGAGTTCTTAGTCAAAGCTGTGTCCCAGATGTCACACAGGCACTTTTATTAACATAGAGCATAGATGTACATAAAATTTACTCAAAAATAAATTATGAGCATTTATTAAATAATAATGCTCCATCAATAAAAGAAAACAATGTTGTTTTTGAGCATAACAAAAAGCTCACAATTGTGCAGTCAAAATGTAAACTAAAAGATGCAGAGCATAGTAACAAAGACGGATTTCACAGCTGCTCTGTTCCCAACTTCTACTGTGTGACTGACAGCATTGAGTTTGAAATCCTCTTCGTAACCATGTCTCTTAACAGGTGCCATTTATGGTCCTTATACACAGTAGGGTAATATTACGTTGAAGCACAGTACGTATCACTCCGCGAGGCTCCTCGGTCGCCGTAATGCTCTGACAATCCAGCAGCACCGTAGCTTACCAAAGTCGTACTAAAACATTTTTTGACAGATTGCTGAGCGCTGTGTACCACATAAAATCGCTTCGCGGCCATCAAGCACAACCAGAATTCATACATGAGGCGCGCTGTCAACTTTTGAGAAAATGAAAGGATTTTAGGCCGTGCAGCGCCTCTGGGCTGCATGGCGTTAGCCTGGTTAGCTCGTTAGCGTGGTTAGCTCGTTAGCGTGGTTAGCTAGCTAACACGTTGACGGCGTCCAGCCCCACGCACGGGGCGATGCGCAGTAACTCGTTAACGGAGATTTGCCGTGTCCATCTTGTCGCTTCCTGCAGGTGAAGCGATGGGGGAGGAGGGGCGAGGCCGAGTAACGTTGCGTAAAGACAAAAGTGGACGAAAGAGAGGCAAACTTGCGGCTCCACAAGTATAGTTATAACGTAACATAGACTATATCGATATAAAGGATATTGTCACATCTTATATCTCGTATAAAAATATATCGATATTTTTTAAAAACTCGATATATCGCCCAGCTCTAGACGGTACCTTGCTCAGGGGTACCTCAGGGTAACCGTTCAGTGGAGTCGAACCCCCGACCTTCCGATCATGGGGCCACCACCCTACCTACTGAGCTATCCCTGCCAAACAAACACGTCCATGCAAGCTGATAAAATGTTTCTCTTTATCAGCCACGCCATCACTTCAGAGATGCTATTCACCTCTTATCTCACAAACCTCTTATAAGCACAGGAGGATGTGTAAATATGATACAGATGCATATACCTTAATAACAGACTGTTTAATTGCAGTTGACAACCTTAGCTGTTCTTCCTTTACTGTCATTGCTATTCCCCCTTCTATTAATCAGCTCACTTTTGAAAAGCTGAGCAATTGGAGGGTAGATGGAGGGAGCACTGACACATCTGTCACAAATGCTGCTACTGTCATATTTTATATCCTCAAATAGTAATCAGGCTTTTTTTTATGTAACTCACCTGCAGAACACACCTGTATTAAAGTTGGGCTTTTGTTTCTGAATTCTGTTTGATCAGTTTAATTTCTCATGTCTTAATACAGAAACTCATTTTGATGAGTAACTGAAGTGTGATCACAAGATGCACGCGTGCGACATTTTAAATAACATTAATAACTGCACTCTGAACCAGACCTTCCTGTAACCCTTTCGCATATTAACAGCCTTACTGTTTAAGTGGATGGAACCATTTAATCTCTTAATGGAACTTTTATTGTAAAACATTAGCATGCGTACGATACCCAACAGCAGCTGTACCAGATTGTATTTCCTCAGCTTGTGTCTGCGGCCAGGCTTTTATTTGTTCTTGTCATCTATGCACTTTGCCATTTTCAGACCCAGCTTTCAGGTGGCTACTGTTGGTTATTTTAAGAAAGAATGGCAGACTTTAGACAGGATTTCTTTGTGAATTACATTTGTGCTAGGATGATCTTAGATGTGTCACAGCAGCATGCAGTAACTATTGGGTTGTGGATAAAGAGAAAGATTGGAGCTCAAGAGATTGGTGTAGACTGGACTGCATATTTGTGACAAGTTAACTCAGGGTTATGATGCTGTAATGCGAATGAGAGAAAGGAGATGGTGTCAGAGAAAGAGCAGGTTTCTCAGACAAAAGCAGTACATGTGCAAGCAGAAATTTGTGATTAAAATAGTTTGGAAGAAATGGATTGTGAATGAATGAGGGAGGACAGAAATGGTAACAGATGTGAAGTTAAGAAAGGAAGCAGCCGAGTTATGAAAGACAAAGAAGGAAAAGAGAAGAGAAGAAGCTGCCAATGAAAGTTATGAAGAGAATGGAGGAAAGAGATGATGATCAGTGCCATGAAAGGGTGGGGGAGTGGGGTAGTAAGGATGAGAAGCTACAGGGATAATGATGTAAAGGAAGAGTGCAGATAAGAGAGGAGAAAACTATATAAAATGTTAGAGACAGAAGATCCACTGTAGTAATGAAAAGAAGACCTTGTGAACTCTTCTGGCTTGGGGTCATTTCCAGGTTATGTTCTGGTATCCGTCATGTGTTGTTCGAATAAAACCATCCACAGGAAGATTAGAAAAGCCTCATGTGGTGCAGCTGTAAATCCATCTTAATCTGCTGCTTTTGTCTGTCCTTACTGCTCACTTTGCCACAGTTTTTGTGCGAAAGAGAGAAAATGTCTTTAACCGGGGCAGGAGATGAATCAGTTTTTCAGGGTTTTTTTCGGACTCTGCCTGCCAGTATTATCCTAAATCATTAGTCACCATAAGCAGGTCATGTGTCAGCTGCATTTTTGACTTATTAGCATTTGATTGTTATACTGTAAAGTCAGCGGCAGAAGAAAGTGTGAAATATTGAGTAATTTTTCCAAAAGGTGACTTATACTGCATGTCAACATTTTGTTTAAAGTTTTATTTTGTATTTTTTTTTACTTGTGTCAACGATGCTTGATTGCTCATTCAACAGGCAATAAATATCTGCTCAAGAATGTCAAAATATTTATGTTGCTTCCCTTCTTAGTTTAAAATGAATAGCTTTATGGCAGTATTCTATACATTAATAAAAGGAGTCAGAAAAAAATTCAGGGATCCCCAAAGGGAAATTGTTTTATTGCAGTTGTTGTGAAAAAATGTTGCAAAATCTACAGAAGTAGAAATGAGATAAAATTACGTTTCTGATGGATAACATTTTTTAAAAAGGGGAACAACAGATTTCCATCATACCACAATTTGATTTGACAAAGTGAAAACAAAAAGAAATGATTTGTTCCTTGTAGTTTTAGTAAGTGCGTGAAGCTGTGGACCTATCATTTCAAGTAATTGAACATTACACTTTGCTCTTTTGCGCTAACTCCTTTATTAAAATGTTGCAAACAACACATTTACTGTCATTTCTCAGGCTCTGTTTTTGCTGTCAGGTAGCAGTTGGGCAGTCTCGTTGTAATCTGTGATCAATCAGTGGTTGTCTTTTGTGATTAGGAAATGACAGTACTTCAGCATATTAGCATCAAGAGTAAGAGCTGAAAGAACTTCCTCAACCAGTCCGCCACAAATCCTCAGGGAGCAGCAGAGTTTCCAGCCGCTGAGTGAGAAAATGCTGCTGCAGGCTACTAGAGTGGCGAATTACTCATCAGAATTCCTGCCCTTACAGAGATCCTGGCGCAGCGCCAGTGGAGAAGAAGAAGAAAGGGAAGAGGAGAAACCAGGAGCTGGCTGTCCAGGAGGGGGTGGAGAGTGATGACACTACCTCAATGTCAGCCATTAACATGGGTGGAGAGGACAGCCAAGACCCCCTGGATAATGCAGTGAGTGCACAGCAAAACTGGAAAGAGGCTGAACACAAAAGGCTGTCATCACAGTATTTACAAAGAAAAACCTACACAAAGGATAAAGGGTCGATTTGATGATATTCTGAACAGCAGCAACATTCTTAATGGCAGGAATCTTAGCAGTTTTTGTCGTCTTTAGTTATATACCACTTTTAAAACAGCCAGAGCTGAACAGAGTGCACATTAAAAAACAGGGAATGTCAAAAATAGGTGCACAGACCACCAAAATGGAAAACAGGATTAAATGTCTAAGGCCATTAAATAAACAAGAGCCACTAAAAGTTAAAAGCATGCATGTGCTGAGATTTGCGTCATTAAGGAAGGAACATTTGTCTGTTCAATGCAGTCCGCAATTAGAAGCAGTTCTTCTAGGATCTACAAGGCTTAGGGGTAGGGTGGAGGCAGATGAGCGCTTAAGTCAATTCAGTATTTGACAGGTCTACAGAATGTCAATGCTAGTGCTGCTGTAATGCTTCTCTATTTTGCTGGTACTAATTTGGAGTCTTCCAGCAGCACTCTGTAGCAGCTGGAGAGAGTCTGAGCTAGCCAATACACCGGTGTGTTTCAAATATCCAGGAGAGCAATGTGTTGATAAAAGTTTTCGTGTCACTGAGAAATAGGATGGGCTTCAGGAGGCAGGTGGAGTTTTACAGATCGCTTCTCTTTTTGACTGGAAAGACATTTTTGAAGGCATAACATAAAATGGACAAGCTGTCCACATCAGAGAGTGTCAACCTGACTTAATTAGCTTAGCATTCTTTCTTACATTCACTGCGGTATCTGCATTGTGTAAGAGTAACACTGATACACAGTCGCTGAGCATAAACATTTAATCATTTCTCTTTTATTTAGTTTACATGTAGATATACTTCCTCATGCCTTCTTTTTAATTCTTCTGTCCTTTTTTCTCCTCGTATTCTCTCATTTTTTTGCCACTTCTTCTGCAGAAGCGACGTTCGGGCCGACAAGTCAAAAGGAGGAAGTACAACGAAGATTTGGACTTTAAGGTGGTAGATGATGACGGAGAGACCATTGCAGTTCTTGGAGCCGGTCGCATCGCGGCGCTCAATGCCACTGCTCTGGCATGGCAGGCTGAGGTAAGCACATAGCACATAGCACATAGCACATCTGGTTCTTTCTTACTTTTTCCTCTCAGTTTTGTTATATCTGTGTTATCATTAAGGTTTTATAATATTTAATATCTTAATAATTATAGCTTTAAAAATGAAATGCATCAGAATTTTTTTTTAAATACATTTTTGGTGTTAATGTGATTGCAAAAGTTTGTTGCTTTGGAGTCTTAGTGTTAGGCCTGTTTGAATAAAACCTTTGCATTGCATTGCAGCCTTAAGCTTCAGTAGTTAATCTTTTGATTCTGTCTCTAAGGAACCACCTGAGGATGAGGCCAACATCATTGAGAAAATTCTGGCTGTAAGAACAGTGAAGAAAGAGGTGAAGGACAGAGAATGAACACACACACTCGGCTTATGTAGTTTTTTTTTTTTTTCTCGCTGCTCGCTTATTTCTCATTTATTAGTTTTCTCTTTCTGTATCTCCATAGGCGTCATCATCTGAGGACCAAACGGAGGAGATTGAGGAGTTTTATGTCAAATATAGAAATTTGTGAGTACCTCTTTGACATTGGTTATTCATGCAGTTACATATACTGGAAATTGATATTTTTAGCTGTCACGGATGAGGCCACTTTCACTGTTGTATGTTTTCCTGCACAACAGTGAAAACATTCCTTTGCCTCTTGTGTGATCATTGTTGGAGGAGGCACAGGTAGAGATGTTGTGCTGCATTGCAGGTTTGATGTCAGGTTAGATCAACTGTTAGCAAAATCGTGTGTTATAGACTAGAATAGAGTAGCCCTTCAGTATATGTACAACGAAATTGTGGCTGCTCTGCAACGACTGTGTGGATTTAAATAAAAAACAGACAGGAATAAATAGCAAACAGGAGAAATATATACAATCAAGAGGGCTGTAAACAAAAATGACAGAAAGACACACATTAGAGAACAAATAGTGGTTTCACAGTTAGAGCCGCCACTTTGTCTAATACAGTCTAAAACTGCACTTCCAGTAGCACTCGCACCTGTGAGCCAGCCGGCAGATTATAATTGCTTATGTGGTCAAACAGTCTTAGATCTGTACTGCTTTCATAATAAACCATCACTTAATTTTCTTCCACACTTCAGAGCATGAAAGTGCGTACATGACCGTGTAAACTGGGCATGGCTCTTGTACATTTAGGCAGTCGTCACCATCGTTGATAAAATGATAACTTTGACTGCACGACAGCTGCTAGCATTGACAAAAAGGTCAGCAATGCCAATAATTAGGTCTTTTGACAAGTTAATTAGTGGTTGGTGGGATGTCAGTTACTTGTCATCTTTCGGCTTACAACCTCACATTCATTGCATGAAAGGAATGTCGTGCCTTTGTTGAAGTTGTTAATAGTTTTTATGACATTTATTTGAAGTAATTCGAAGTTTATACACGTTGTTCTCTAACAGTTGCTTGTAGCTTTGCATCCGTGGTCTCACAAGCACTCGGTTAATTTTATCCCCGAGGCTCAGGTTCTCCAGCCAGTCTAGGGATCTCTTGAGACTTTTTTCTCTCTCTCTCTGGGACCTTTTATTATAAAGAAAAGACCTAGAGAAATATACATTAGTAATTAAGATTGTAATTTACTCTCTGAGGTGATGAATAAAACATGATCAGACCGCTTGAGCAGCAAAACTGAGTCCGTATGAATGTTTAACTTTTCTGTTTCTTTATTTAGAGTAATGTATTCAGAAATTAGAAATATGTAGGAATAGTGTAATATTTGTAGTATTAAAAAATCACCATTATGCATAATGCAATTACAAATATATAAGCATTTGCATAGTAACTACATGGTATGCCTTAAACAAGTCAGATACATTTCTAGTATTTGTCCATTTATGGGTTGCGGTTTATAGATTAAATCACGTATGTTAAACTGCAGCCACAGGAGCAGTAGTAGAATTTGTTTTGCCGTCTTTTCTTTCCCTTTAATTAGGGAACACTTTCTCAGTATTGCTGATTAATTCCAATTAAGGTAACTACTTCTAGCTGAAAATGCATATTTTAATCACTTGCAGTGCAGAAAACACTGGTTATGTTGAATGAGGTGAAGGCTGTTCTCTTTATGGATTGATTTTCAACTGTTCATACAGTTCAAACAGGCAAACACCCGATTGTTTTGGGAATCCACCCATAAAAATAGAAAACTGTACGAGTATTTAAATCATCTTCTCGTGTGCCTGTGAACCACTTTCAGTGTTCAGGTTTTAGATCATCCTTTTGACATCCTGTTCTGAGCTGTTCTCACACGAGCTGAAAGGCTAAGTAGCTGGCTATGTTTTTTGTCATGTCATTTCAGTTCCTACCTACACTGCAAATGGGCCACTCTGGAAGAACTAGAGAAAGATCCCAGAATCCACCAGAAAATCAAGCGCTTCAGGACCAAACAAGCCCAGATGAAACACCTGTTCGCCGAGGTAAGGTTAACCATCATACCCTCATATGCTGTTCAGGACTGGATAAAGGGTAATATTCTCCTTTTAAATGACAAGACAAGTCCATGTGCTATTATCCAGCTAACCATTTCCAAAGCTGTGTTGCCCATAACAAAATAATTATGAATATATTTATATGATTAGTTTATGTATGTAATGAATGGGCCATGCTGCCTGATAATTCACAGCACATCCATCCTGTGTTACTGCAAAGTGTTCAGGGTGCTTCAGTGGTTAACAGGTTAACTCCATCAGGATGTGATGGGGTAACACCCTGACACAGAAGCATCATTTGTTCTTAAGTGCACAATTTCATCTTCATGGGAGTCGACCTTGTCACACTTCATGGGAGAGAAATCGTTGTTGTTGCACAACTGTTAGTAGAGTTGTTTGACAAATGGGTTCAAATATTGCAACGTGTCAAGGCACGTCATTTTTGTGCAATTTTTTAAGTAACTGTTGTTCCCTGGGAGCTTTTTAAGTACTGCAACAGAGGGTATCGTGTTGGTATGGATGGGGAGAACTATGTATAGGCACCGTACAAGAAGAGAAGAAGAATTATCAGTGGAAGAGTTACAAAAATGAGAAATGGCACTATGCATCTCTGGGTTTTTGTCATGGCCATGCAGCCCCGTTTGTGACACAATGCTAATGATTAAAGTCAAATTACATTGCAGGTGTTCTTATGTGAGACTATTTTTTAGAATCAAACAGTTTTTTTCTTGTTTGTTTTTTTCCCTTCATCCCTCTTTGTCTGTGTGTTTTTTTTTTGTTTTTTTTTTTGTAGCCCGATGAGGACCTATTTAACCCAGACTATGTAGAAGTTGACAGAGTGCTGGAGGTAGCTGTTACCACAGATACAGAGACCGGAGAGGTAGGTAACACATAAACACAGACACCCTCCCACAGAGGTGTTTTTCTGGTTTGAAAGTAGCTATTACCGAAGATCCTCAGTGTGATGGTGCTCTCAGAATCCTGTGGCACAAATACAACATGTTTTTTTTTCTTGTATGTGGTTGTAGGAGGTGACCCATTACCTCGTTAAGTGGTGCAGTCTCTCATATGAGGAGGCGACGTGGGAGCTGCAAGAGGACTTGGACCCAGAGAAGATCAAAGAGTTTGAGGAGATCCAGAAACTGCCTGCAGACCTCAGACACATTGTGAGTAGACACGTAATCAAAGATGAGTACCATAAGAAAACGTGATGCAGCACTTTAAAATTAAGGAGAAAATTTTTCCTCATTGTAACAAACCTCAGTTCAAGAACAGACAGGCAAGGTTGAGTTCAGTTGAGGAAAAAGCGCAACACACTGTTGCACTTCAGAACTGCTGTTTTTGAAAAAATGCTATATTATACCACTATGTAGCAGATGCTGCCTGATAATGGTCATGATTTACTATGTTGTTTTATACTGTCATGTTCTGGTCACTGTCCATTGGGAAGCAGTTTAATCCTTTTAATCTCTTTGCACTAAGATGATCATTAGTTCCTTTTCAGTCGCAACATAAGCTGTGGTAGTGTGCTTGGATTAGTTGAAGTAATAATATGTAGATTGAACAAATGTGCTCCATTTAGGACTCATTTCTGTGAATAATATTGAATTTGTGTAACTGTGTATTTGCTACAGTGGTTGCCATTTTTCAGACTATTTTTCCTGCTCTGGTACAGGAAGATAATGTCCCTTTTCTCTCAGCACAGTCCACAATGCTCCGATTGGCTTATTTATTTATTTATTTATTACTTTCACAGCTGAGACTCATTTGAATTTCTGAATAGATATGGAGATGTGGGCGGCAATTCAGACGTTTTGAGCCATCTTAGATACGTAGTGAGAGAAAACATTTAGATTATAAAGTTAGGCTGGTGGGAGGATAATAGAAAAAGGGAAACTGCGCTAGTGTACAACATTATGACTTTATGTTTTATCTCTAGCCGTTTCTGCAGAACAGACAACCTTGTCTGCCCACATCTCTACAACTACTGATCCTCAATTTTACCTTTTTGGTGTTGCTTCTTCTTTCCCAGTGCTAACGAGTGCAAACATGATCGGCTTTGTGTGATTTTTCTTTTTTCTTTAAATTCTTTTAATTCCTCACAGTCTGATTCACCTCAGATATGTTCCGCTCTTTAACTATAGATCTGTTCTTAGCTGTTTAGTGTTAGTATAACTGCTTTGTAAGCAGAAGCAAGAGATGGCAGCGGTGTGACATGATAGGTTGTCATTATCCCAACCTCTCAAACAGCACATTTACTTTCCAAGGTTGAATACATAATTGTTACTTCAATAGCAGCAATTTTTTTGAGGGTCTTTCAATTTTCGGACATTCAGGAGCAAAAACTGAGCAAGTTATTGTAGCTCCTTTGCTATTATTAATTTAAAATCTAGTATAATCACCTTATTTACCCCTCAACCTCTATAATAGCTTCATTTTACACTTATAAACTGGCACAACTCACTTATCTTATTTCTGACTGATGAGAGGAACCAAATAATTTCATCATCTGATTATATCCCAGTTTTCTTGGATAGAGTTTTGTAATGATTCAACTCAAAAAATACAGCACATAACATGTAATAATGGCTGGTAATAACTGTATATTTGTTGTTGCATTTTGTTTAGTAATTACTGAAAAGGTGCTGAAAGGGCAATTTATCATTGTATGTGTGTTTGCGTCAAAGGAGCGTCCTTCTCCAGAAAAGTGGCAGAAGCTGGAGCGCTCTAGAGATTACCGAAATGGAAACCAGCTCAGAGAATACCAGTTAGAGGGAATGAACTGGCTACTGTTCAACTGGTACAACAGGTGAATATACGTACACACTGGAACCATTCCAGTCACATTCACTCACTGAGGTTTAATCAATCCAGGGTAAATTTAGGGCTAAATAAAAGAAGTAAAGCAAACTCTCATGATCAGTTAGTTAATTAATTAAAATAAGTCTTAAACAATGACAGTTTTACAGTCAGTTAAGCTCTGATTATGCACTGAGGACTACGACTCATCTGGATGGCTCCTATAGGTCATACATACATACATACATACATACATACTGGTTGTATGCATTGTTACTTCTCTAGCAGGCGTGCTCTGTGTGTGGGTGTGTCCTGCCGCTCTCTCCCTGACTCAGGTGCCACCTCTTTCTCCTGTGGAGCCAGTGCGCAGCTGACTCCACTCAGCAATCAATCAACACTGCACTATAAAAGCTGCAGAGAAGCGCTGCCCAGTCTCTCAGTGGGCAAGCACTGGCAGGGTTGGAAATGTGTCCTCGTGGTGGCGTGTGTCGCAGTTGCCAGCTTCACTGGCATGTTGTACTTCAATTATGTGTTGAGCTACTAGTGAGTAGTTGTCACCTCCTGCTAGCAGAGAAGTGGGTTTCTTCCTTTGAATGATTCATTAATTTTTTTTCCTTTATTTAAAGCAGCATTTATGGTCTGCTGATGTGTTGTTTTTGTTTGTTTGTTTTCTTTGATAGACAACAAAAGAAAAACAGGCAATTTAATTATTATTTCTTTAAACCCAGTTATTTTATTATTAGTCTTAATCCCCTAGTCCTTTTTGGGGGACATTACCTGCATACATAAACTAAAACATCATGCAAACACTCTAAAAATCATGGTGAGCACTTCCTGATTGCAATAAGCAGAGGCCCAAAATAAAACATGAGTGCGACTCCTAACCTAAATGAGACAATAGATGTATCTAATCTGCAAACCAAGGGTCAGTATGTCTCCTCCACACACACAGTTGTATGTTGCTCCGCATGTGGATGTGATCGAGATGGATCATTTGGGACATGTAGACACTGAAACCATGATTTGACTTTGAAACTGAAAAGCTAAAGAAGCACTGACGCTGTGACATGCAGTGCTTGGTCACACTGAAGCTAAATTAATTTGCAGGTGCTACATGTGTGGGGTTAAATAGAGATGTCTGACCCCAGAGTTGACATTTCCAAAGAAACATTAAGCCAGCAATCAACTACACACCTACTAGAGCTTTGACATATTTTATGGCTTCCTTCTAAATGCATTTCAAACTAAAGTCAGCCCCACTGCTGGCCTGAAACAAATTAGTTCCACGAAAAGTGACCAGTCAGTGTTTTTGAAGTGAGACTTCCTTTCACTTCAAAAACACAAAAGCACTTTCACATGAGAAACAGTCTTCCAATCTGTGTACCATAAAAGTCAAAGAAAATTCCTGCAAATGCATGTTGGGATGTAAAACAAGTCTGGCTCTACTGTCATTACAGAAGCAAAACTTTTTAAATTAGTTTTTAACTTATGAGATTAGAAGTCATCATTTAGATGAGGAGCATTTGTATGTTTGACTTAGATCGAGATGCAGAGTTCACATTATTATCACAAATGTGTTGAGACAATTATGTTTACACAAACTGTAATCTATTACATGAAGACGTTATTGTATAATTTGCACAAATGGATGCCTCTGTTTTTCATCCTAGAAAAAACTGTATACTAGCAGATGAGATGGGTTTGGGAAAGACAATTCAGTCCATCACGTTTCTCTACGAGATCTTCAGCATGGGGATTCGCGGGCCCTTCCTCATCATCGCACCTCTGTCCACCATCACCAACTGGGAGAGGGAGTTTCGCACATGGACGCACATGAACGTTATTGTGTACCACGGCTCGCAGATCAGCCGGCAGATGATCCTGCAGTATGAGATGTTTCACAGAGACCCACAGGTAATGTTTGACTGCAGTCATCTCCTCTCATTGATCAGCCAGGAACTGAATTCCAGAGAGGTTGGGGTTTTGGGGCCTTCTACAGTGATATAAAACGTCTTTATTTGCTCTGCAATCACTAAATTGATAGGAAAAAAATTGAAATGCTACAGGGTCCAGCTTCTCCTTTGGAAAAAAAATTTAATCAGTTCAACTTTTTTCTGTACTTGCGCTTAGTCTTAGTCTATAAGAAACCGAGATTGTGTCATTTTTCAGTATTTTATTTGACAAAACACCTAAAGGCATAAACACCTAAATAATAAATAGACCAACTGAAGTAAAAATACAGATAAAGCCCATGTTAAAGTTGGGAGACGGTGCAGAGTCTTTGGATTGATGACTTCTCGTGGTCGGTCAATCGGTAAATTTTTATTGCTCATAAATAACTGCAATGTTGTTAAACATCTGCCTCAGTATTTATTTATCTGACTCTGTTAAACAGCAGATGTTTTTGTTTATGATTTTCAGCTTGTGTTTAAATAAATAAAAATTGGAAAACTTCTACCATTCAGTTACTAAACACCCGTTCACTTTCACTCGGCTTGTACACATAACAGTGTTGCATCAGGGTTCCTATTGCTTCTTATTTATGTATAACAGAGAATTATCATTACTATAGTGTATGCATTTATTATGCAAGCTTGAATTTTTATCTCCGCAGATATCCGAGGGGCTTGAATACTAAGTTTAGTCATGTGAGCCTAATGCAGCTGTGTAGCAGTTTCTGTTGTTTGAGGCATTCTTTATTCTATTTCTTAGTCAGCAAAAGTTCTATAATATCCACCCCTGAAATACCAAATATGCTTTTTCTTTTTTTATAACAAGGGCAGAGAGAGAAGTGTATCAGAGGCAGCAAAGAAAACTGGGATCAAAACTGAACCACAGATGTGATATTGACCTGAACCTTCTGATTATCTTGACCCTGAAATATGAAGTTTATATTCTCACCCTTCCCTCTCTCACAGGGTAACACTATCCCAGGTGTGCTTAAGTTTCATGGGCTGATCACCACTTTCGAGATGATCATGGCTGATTGTCCAGAGCTGAAAAAGCTGCACTGGCGCTGTGTGGTGATCGATGAAGCCCACCGGCTAAAAAACAGGAACTGCAAACTGCTTGAGGGTCTCAAACTCATGAACCTGGTTAGTTTGTGTGTGCTAAATAAAAAAAAAAATTAAAAAAAAGGCTGTTGTTTTAGTGCTGAAATGTAGTCTTATTTATCCCTTTTTTTTTTTTTTTTTTTAGATGAACACAGCAAATTATGTGTGCATTTCGTTGTTGTTATTTTATTTCTTCAGTATATTGTACATATTCCAACAGGAACACAAGGTCCTGCTGACAGGAACCCCTCTGCAAAACTCAGTGGAGGAGTTGTTTAGTCTGCTGAACTTCCTGGAGCCACTACAGTTCCCTTCAGAAAGCACCTTTCTCGAAGAGTTTGGAGACCTCAAGACTGACGAACAGGTATGCACAGTTTACGGTTTTCATCCATTCTAAATTTTAACCAAGAAAAATGAAAATTTTGATGTTGTGGGCTAACATTGCTATTCTCTCCGGCCCATCTTGCCTTTCGCTCGGTTTATTTTTTCCCCTTACTGAGCATCGCATTCACACTTTGTCTAATTTCTCCAAAAGGTGAAGAAGCTTCAGGCCATTCTGAAACCCATGATGCTAAGAAGACTGAAAGATGACGTGGAGAAAAATCTCGCACCTAAAGAAGAGACGATTATAGAGGTAGGGCTGTGTTTTCGTGTGTGCTTGATATAGAAATGTAAGATGGGAGTAATGCTCCTATTTTTACAGTTCTCTGAGCTCTTTGCTGGGAAATATTTTTATCTTGCTGCATTCTGTTATGGCTGAATGAAACATCAAACATTACTGATGAAAGCTTCATTCACTTGGCAACAATATTGAATCCAGCAATAGACTTATTTTTATCAGTATTATTAGTCTCTATTAGTCTCTTAAAACACAACTAAATCAAAATGAAATTAAAATGAAGTTGTCAGTTAATTAAAATGAATGTTCATCTGTGATGAGTGTCTGGTCTCGTTTCCTCTCGGTGCTCCAGTTTCCTTTCATATTCCAAACACATACAGATACAGCCACTTAAAATGGCCACCGCATCACTGACAGGACCATGATGGATGTCTGTTGGAATTCTTGACTGATTTTCGACTGATAGATAACCGTAATGATATTCCCTGCCTGTAACATAGACGATGCAAACACGACTTGTAACCCCCATAAGCAGTATTTAGGAAAACCGGTGGTAATTTCTTGAGTATCCACCAGGGGGAGCAGCGTGGAGGCGCATTCATTTACAGAGCCGCTACACACGTTTTCAAACATTTTGCGCTGTGAAAGAGAAAGTCCAACTTCAACAACAGGTATGAGTCCCGCAAAAAAGCGTTCAACCCGCAGTCTTTATTTAGTTAGTTGTAAGTGCAAAAACTCCATGTGCTGATAGATAGGCGAGAATTTACAGTCATTAACGTTCAACCTGATGTGCAACTATACAAATGGCGCTCTCAGCCCAAACAGATTTTTTTTTAAATATGCAATTTAGATTATTAGCAGCTGATACACATTTTATATATTTTGTATAATTACAAATAATTTGTTAATTTTATTTTTAAAGTTTTAAAGTTAAAATGAGGGATTTTTGCTCTCCTCATTTTAGTGCTTGTTGTTCAGCTGCTGAGATTCATTTGCATATTGCCACCTCTTAATGATGAGAAATAAGAGCCCCCCAGCTCTGCCTGTCTGTAAAACCTTCTTAGTCAATGCCATTGATGTGTTTTGTCCTTTTATAAAGTTAATCACAAAAGATTTGTCAAATTTCTTTTAGATTACTGTTAAAATCTGTTTTCCACAGTAGCCATATTAAAACTGCTGTTGATACATCTGCAAACCTTGTGACATCATGTTAAATTAATAACAGTTTAACTTAAAAAGGAATTTCTACTTTATAGGATGATCTGTCAAGCCAGAACATGCTTGTTTAAATTCGTTGAGGTCCGTTCAGTCAGAGAAAACAGTTTTCAGTGCAAGTCCGCGTTTGTGAAAACAATGACATCAGAAATTTTTTATCTTGGGGTAACTGAGTGCATGGACTTGCCTCCTTGAAGCAAGCAACAAAAACTGAATATCAAGTAGGAAAACATCTAAATGTATGGAATTCACATAGTAGTATAGCCTGCATTTATTTGCTAGTCTTCTAATATCCTGTTTTCACGAAGGCACCATGGGGTTGCTTCTGTTTGCTTAGTCCTGTCCGACATTTCCAATGACATCATCCCAGCCCCCAGCCCAAACAGCTGATAAGTAACACACACGCGTATCAATCAAAGTAACACTGGTCTAATACTCTTTAATTTGTATGATTTCAAGGTTAAAAAAGCGCCTGAAAAAAACACTCTGAGGTACGTGGACAGAACTGAAAATTGTTTAAAAAGCTGCCAATGTCCACAGAACAACTTTGAAATTCCGCCATAAAGTTAAGTTCCAGTTTTTATATTTTAATGGGTGAAGAGGTTTACAACGAAAGCTATATTATAAGGTAAAGACCCTACAGTACTACTGAGAAAATCATCTATAGCTAACTATTCAAGTTAAAGTTGTGTTTTTAAGAAACCGCTATCTCTTCTTGACACTCTGCAATTAAGTAAAAGGGGCGTGTTTATAGTGGAAAGGAGGGGGGGAATCCCAACAGACAGCCAGCTGACCTCGGGCTGAAAGCGACAATTTTGAGTGACTGTGTCCGGGTATTCGGGTTTTGGGAATTGAAAAATGACCTGTTTGCATGTCTCTATTGTCTCTACTGTTACAACAGGATGTATGACAAAGAGGAAAATAAGAGAAAGCATCAATAGGTCCCCTTGAAGATTTCTTCTCCATAACACTGACACACAGCACACTGTATCGGCTTGTGTCATTACTTAACAGCTGCTTTAAAAAAAAAAGAAACACAATTTTAAATATTCTGGATGCTTTTTTTCAGGTTGAGCTGACCAACATTCAAAAGAAATACTACCGAGCCATCTTGGAGAAGAACTTCTCTTTCCTGTCCAAAGGAGCAAACCAGCACAACATGCCCAACCTCATTAACACCATGATGGAGCTTCGCAAGTGCTGCAACCACCCTTACCTTATCACAGGTGAGAGCAAACATGCAAGCACTCGGCACTCAGTGCAAGCACAGATTGTTATTCATTATTCATAGTCAAACAGTTGTTCACTCACTCCCTCACTCTCCACTCCCACACTCATTGACCTTGTGTGCATGAATCTACCTCCTTTGTTTTATGTACACATCTTTGATAACAGAATTATTTATTGAATTTATTACTTATTAATGTCTTAGCACAATATATTTACAATACCATGTTGTCAGCTAACAGCGAGTCAAAACAGTTTAGAAAGAAACCATCCACCCAGATTCTGGGTGTTTTTCCTTTCAGGCGTAGAATGCTTAAATAAAATAAATGTACCTTGGTTTGCCTTGACTTGCTTTACCTTCACCTTCTTTTGTTTTTCTAGGAGCTGAAGAGAAGATTCTGGAAAGTTTCAAGAAGAGCCACAGTCCAGAAGCACCAGACTTCCAGCTGCAGGCCATGATCCAGGCAGCCGGTAAACTGGTGCTGATCGATAAGCTGCTGCCAAAACTGCTAGCCGGAGGACATAAAGTCCTAGTCTTCTCCCAGATGGTCCGCTGTCTGGATATCCTCGAGGACTACCTCATACAGAGGCGGTAAGCGGAAAGTACAGCAGGCTAGAAAAGAGCGAGGTAATATTCTGAGTAAAGGAAATGTCAGTCAGGTAATTTGGGAAAGAGAGAAGAAAATTTGAAAAGGGAAAAAAAAAATGCAACATATTTCAAAAAGGAGAAAGGGGAAAAGTCGATTTACCCTCAGATCTGTGTTGGTGTGTTATCTCCAGCTACACCTATGAACGCATTGACGGTCGTGTGCGTGGGAACCTGCGGCAGGCAGCCATCGACCGCTTCTGTAAGCCAGATTCAGACCGCTTCGTGTTCCTGCTCTGCACCAGAGCTGGAGGGCTGGGAATCAACCTGACAGCTGCTGACACCTGCATCATCTTCGACTCAGACTGGAACCCCCAGAATGACCTGCAGGTGGGCACAGAGCTGCGTAAAGCATCCAAAGAAGCCGTCACAAATTTGCACATGCTGTATGTAACTGATGAGACCAGAATGCCTACTGATATACAAATGAATTTGTGTTGTCAGAGCATCATAAAAAAGATGGAGATCTATCTTAATCATGCTCTCGTTTGACTGTGCTAACTTGCTGCTTGTCTCATTCATTTAATATGTAGTGACATTTGTGATGAATAGTGGGACTGCAGTGGTTGACAAAATGTACGCTTGAAAGGATGACTTGAATAATGAAGTGAGCATGCAGTGTTACTTGACTCGGAAGGTATAAGTCTTCTCCCGGCTCTGATGCAATGCCTGTTTTTGTATCTTGTATCAAGCTTTCTTTACAGTTACGAAGATTCTTTATTAACGTGTCTCGATTTTGATTTTGTCAAGTCCCTGTTTTTGTCTTTCTTGCTGATCTGTTAAATGTTGAACAAATTTGAAGCCTAATGATTATAATTCGTCACTCTAATTAAACTACAGGTTAATGTGCTCATGCACAGTTGGTTAAAAAAACAAAAAAATAGAAACCCCTAAATAGACATGGTTGAATCCTCATGCTAAAAACAATTTCTCTTAACTTATAAACTCATTTATCTTTACACTTAATTATGGAAAGTAATTAAAGCTAAATATCGATCCTTCCATTTTCTATCCCTTATCCTGGTCGGCATTACAGGGGCAGATGTACAGCAGACCTACTTCTTCCTAACCACTACCTCTAATGTGTATAAAAATATAGAATAATTATGTTACAGTTATGCTGGATTTGGCAAACATTAGTCACAAGCACTGATGCAAGCAATATGCAAATCTTACAGATTTAAATTTACTTTGATCTTTACCTTTTCTTTAATGATGTATAAATAGTCTCAGGCCCTCATAGAGTATTTTCAAACCTAGCTGAGAGGAAGTCTCTGTAAAATGTAATGCTTTACACTTCCATGCTTCCTACTGTTATAGGCCCAGGCACGCTGCCACCGGATTGGCCAAAGCAAAGCGGTGAAAGTCTACAGGCTGATCACCAGAAACTCGTATGAGAGGGAAATGTTTGACAAAGCCAGTCTCAAGCTGGGACTGGACAAAGCCGTCCTTCAAGACATCAACCGTAAAGGAAGCCTCAATGGAGTAAGAGATTAGTTTTGAGATATTCTTATATTGTATACGATTGTTTAATCTGTATTCATTTTGGTGTGAGATGGTCTGCTGTGTATGTATGAGGGAGAGAAACCCACAAATCCTAGCTTGTGTCTGTTTTGCGACAGGTGCAGCAGCTTTCAAAGCTGGAAGTGGAGGATTTGTTGAAAAAAGGAGCATATGGAGCCTTAATGGATGAAGAAGACGAGGGCTCCAAATTTTGTGAAGAAGACATTGATCAGATACTTCAGAGGAGAACTCAGACAATCACCATCCAGTCTGAAGGGAAAGGCTCCACGTTCGCTAAGGTGGAAATTCTTAAACAACATTAAACTCCTTAAAGCCTAAAACTTAAAAAAGGCTGCATACTGGAGGGATTTCTAGGGTCTCAAATGGTGTTTTAATTCGGTCACATTGTCTAGGTGGTGTTCACAAGCTCTGAAAGCGGAATACTTGAAATAGTTTGGCGTGAAGATCAAATGTCTTAGTACAAAATATTTGTGCTAAACCTGAGAAATTGGCAGCTTAAGACCAAACATTTGATCGTAAGCCAGCTTGTGTCAAAACCAAGTAAACATCATTTTGGGTCTTAATATTTTTCCCCCCGCCTTCTGCTTCTCGTTCCTCAGGCCAGTTTCATCTCATCAGGTAACAGAACAGACATTTCTCTGGATGACCCCAACTTCTGGCAGAAATGGGCCAAGATCGCTGAAGTAGAGATAGACTCCAAATCAGAGAAGGTAAGGAGGCTGACAGAAAATGAAAACAAGACGGGATGAATGAAAGAAAAGGAATAAGGATGTGAATAGTCAAAAACATCAGACTTGAAAGTATAAGAATAATAGAAGGATGAAAAAAAACTTTTTTACAGTTTTACTGAAGTAGAATGCACACCTAAAACTGGAGATGTCTTTAAACTGTGTGTGTGTGGGGATGGTATTTTGTGCTCCGAACGCCTAAAAACTGAAACCCCCAGTGACACGAGGATGTTTGTGATCTTCATCCTTTCCCTTTTTCCTCAGGGTTCTTTCCTTTTTGAACGCCACCAGAGGATAAAACTTTGTTAGAACATTCTTTAACATACTTCATCCTGTTATTAGAAAGACTCATGCTATTCTTGATCACAGGCTGTCTACATTTATCTTCTATCCAGGAGTCACTGGTAATTGACACACCCCGTGTAAGGAAGCAGACCCGTCATTACAACTCCTTTGAGGATGATGAGCTGATGGAGTTTTCAGAGCTGGACAGCGACTCAGAAGAGAGGCCTTGTCGAACTCGTCGCCTGGGTGAACGTAGCCGCCGCTACCTCCGTGCCGAATGTTTCCGGGTTGAAAAGAATCTTCTAATATTCGGGTAGGACCGGAGAGTGTGTTAAAGAAAACTGCATATGCCATATTAGACCATCAAGACTCAGTTCGAAAGACAAAACGGAGACCATTCTTTTTCCAAGCTGCTGCAGAATATCTCCTTAGCGGTGGAATGATTTTATGTTTTGGGAACGCATATACATGCTTAACAGGTGACATCTAACAGCTGGCAGTTCATGGCCATTAGACAGCGTGGCATAATTAATAATGACTTAACCTTTATCTCATATGTTTTTTAATTTGGGAGCTGAAGTGTGAACGTAAATGAGCCGAAATACAACATTAAAGTTTTCAGTGTGATTTGTTGTGGAACATTTCCAATAAAGTTGTGATCACACACAGTTTGTTTCAAAGAACAGATCACTGATAGAAATCTGGTGCATTTTCCTTTACTCATTTGTTTCCTGTGTGCATTTCTGTCCGCCCTCTCTGTTCTTTCTAGGTGGGGTCGGTGGAAGGATATCCTAAACCATGGTCGGTTTAAATGGCACCTCACAGAGAGAGACATGGAGGTGATCTGTAGGTAAGAGTAAGAGGAATCATCATTATCAGCTGTTTGTTAGCAGTAGCCAGAGTCCGACACATCACGTTTCCTTTTTGTTGTGTAGGGCTCTTCTGGTTTACTGCCTGAGACACTACAAAGGCGATGACAAGATAAAGAGCTTCATCTGGGATCTGATCACACCCACCAAGGAAGGCCAAGATCAGGCACTCGTAAATCACTCTGGTTAGCATTTTACTCTGCACATGTGCTACAATATACAGTATAAAGTCAGCTTATGACCTAAAGATTGCACTACGTATTGGTATGTACAGACCAGGATTAACTACTGGTGTAAATACAAAGTTAAATTGGTAGCATTAACTCTGTGGAGTATCTTTCTTTTCCTCCTTGTCTGCATTGCAGGTTTATCAGCTCCCGTTCCTCGGGGTAGGAAGGGGAAGAAGCTGAAGAATCAGCTGAATGTTACTGAGGTGAAGAATGCTGACTGGCTGGTCCATTGTAACCCAGAGGTGGTGCTGCAGGATGAGAGCTACAAGAAACACCTCAAACAACACTGCAACAAGTCAGTGCATTAACAGAGCTTTTTGCTTATCACTACTTGCCTGAAGGACTTTATTTTACACTAGAGTGTGTTCGGTGGTGTTTATTTACAACATACTGAGTTTACGACATGGATTATGACACCGCTTCTCCTTTCTCACTCCACAGGGTGCTACTGAGGGTGCGGATGTTGTACTACCTAAAGGTGGAGGTTCTAGGGGAAGCTGCCACTCAAGGTTTAGAGGGGGTACCTGCCAGGTATGATGCAGACAATGTATCATTCACATAGTGTCAGATCAGTTGGCACTGCTGACCAGATCCGGCAAGAAATGAAAACCTTAAAATGTGCTGATTTGTTCAGCATTTTGGTCTTCCCACTTTTTTAAGCTTACAGTTTATCTTTTACTGTTAACGTTGGAGGGAAATATGATTGACTGGCTTGTGTTTTTAGTGCACTGACTTGACGCTGACAGCACTGACTGATGGACTGTTTGTGTGTGTTGACAGTAAACTTGAGGTGCCGCTACCTGACATCGACTACATAGAGATTCCTGTGTCATGGTGGGATGCAGAAGCTGACAAGTCTCTCCTCATCGGGGTTCACAAACATGGTGAATACAGATGTCACATTTGGCACAATATTTTGCCATGCAGCATCTACTTTTTTTTTTTTTGCTGTGTGCTTTAAAAAATATTCAGTTGTTAATTGTTTACAAAACGGCTTTACCAAGCTCGACTTGAATTTGTTTAGCAAAAAAGATTTTGGAGCTATTTGAACAGACTTTAAGGAACAAACATAGATGCCATCTGTTATTTGTGTGTGCAATGCGTAGTACCCTCAGCTCTGTGTTTACACAAATTTTATTTATTTATTTTATTTTTTGCTGAAGACGAGAAACTGCTTTAGAATATCACTGGACACCTACCAACATTCATTTGAAAGGAATATATGTGTCAGTGTTTCCCAGATATTGACTTTTCTTGGGTGGGATGGTTAAGCATATCAACCCTTGTGTGCATATAGCTTTAGATTTATTTATTAGTTTGGGTGAAAGAAGTAATTAAGTGGACAATCCCGTTGTTTTTATATTAGGTGTCAGTCATACAGACCTTGAGACTGTTCTGCAGTCCCCTGTGTCCCCTGTAAATGTGTATCCCCCAACAGGTTGGTGAGTGGTTGCTCGCTGTTGCCAGGTGCAATCAGTCGCAAAGAGGGTGCTGCACCAAAAACCTAACCGTGCGTGCTTTACTCACTGGCAGATTGCTGTGGTTGACCCTAGTTTGCATGGAAGAAGCCAACTTTCTGCAAATACTTGCCATTTACTCTTCCAGCTATAGTGAAACTGGAAAAAGTGTGATGCAAAGCAGAAACGGGGAAGATTCAGATTCAAGTGAAGGTTGTGTTGCACTTTTCATTTACCTCCAAACAGTAGTTTGCAACTGTTTTGTAGGGAAGTTGGGACTATCTGTGCAACCTACTGATGACCATGACAACCTGTTAGCAACTAAAAGCAAGGAGATTTTTCAGTGCAGCACCTCTTTGCGACTAAATTCTAGCTAGCAAATGTCTGCAACCTCCAGTAAGCACATGCCAACCTGTCCCGGAAAACACACTTTTCCTTAGTGACCTGTGGTTACAGTGGGGGACATTGACCGCTCTCTAGGACTGAGTGAATAGGTTTTAAGTAACTGATTTCACATCAACTACCAATAATGTCAAGCATCCACTCACAACAGTTGATATTAGATACGTTTGCCTTTTGACTGATGCTTGTTAGATGGTAACTGACTATGGCATTATTTTTGTGCCACTATTCTGAGTGCACGTAAAAAAAAAAAAAATTGAGAGCACGTAAAAAAAATTTGCAGGTGCAAGTGTTGCATTTTGAGGAGAAATTTATTTTGAACGAAGAAAAGCTAAATTTGAGTGAACAAAATTCATTGCTGCGTGCAAAAAAATGTATTTCAGTGTTTGCTATTATCCACACACACAATAGCAGCCCCTCTCGCTCAGTTTTTGCATTTGCGCTTGCTCACAATGTGTTGCTTGCGCTCTCAACATTTCTGCGCGTGTGCGCTCAACTCTTTTTATACACCGTTATATTTGTGTGTTACGTTCCCCCCGAAGGGGTCTAGGCATGCGAGTGAGGAGACCAGTAACAAATGAGTCCGGAAACAGAATGAAAAGGAAAACAGACAGAGTTGTTCTGTATTAATATAGTTTTATTACAAATGATATAGGTTTATTACAAACAACATTAACTTAAAGAGCCAGCAACGCCGTTTTACCAATAATGCCAAAGAAACAAAGGAAACACTCGCAGCAACAAAAGACAAGACTACTAAACAAAAAAGAGAGGCACTTCCCACACTTCCTACCCTACTCCTCACCATGGGGAGACACTCTCAGGGCCCACAAGCCCATCTACTCACTAGTCAGAAGGAGGCTGTCTGTCCAAAACCTAGCACCAAACCGTGTAGAGCCACAGAGGGGAAAAAACACCTTGCTCATAGCTCATCCCCAGTTTAAATAGCCTCAGAGGTGATTGCTGACTGGAGTCAGGTGGCAAACGAGGCTAATCAAAAGCAGCTGTGTCCTGGGGAGAGAGGAGAGTGAGAGAGACAGAGGGGTAGGAGTGGCAAGAGAGGAGGAGGCGGGGAGAGCGGGTAAACACCCCACCCACACACTCCCACAGCCTCACAGGATGTAACATTGTGCCACAAAACCAGCCAATCACAGACTTGAAATGCAATATCCCAGAATCCATTTCGTCCAAAACTCAAACGAGGCAGTGGCGGAGGAACGCAGAGTGGCGGAGTTTGAAATATTACTCTTTCTGGGTCACAAAACTTTTAAGATATTTTCATGCGAGAATGTTGCTGTGTAAACTTCTAATATCTGCTTGATTTATCAAAACATCACATATTTGCAAAAGTGCCCTGACATTTTCGGAGATGCCGAAACCGCTCAGACTTCACTGTTATATTAGTTCTTGCTGCACTATAACATGCTATGCTGAGCTTACTAAGGCTGCAGAGCAAAACATGATAATGGAGTTTTAATCTGTCTTCGAGAAAAAAACAGCTGATTATTGCTCCATTACTGAAAAGTGGGGATATAATGTATTGTTTATTAATTTATTAAGTGTTTGTTTTTCCATGCATACACAATGTGCAAACGTCCTGCTGCCTCAAATACTTGTTCCCACTAGTAAAAGTGTTTTTCCTCTGACAGGATATGAGCGGTACAATGCAATGCGTGCTGATCCAGACTTGTGTTTTCTGGAAAGAGTGGGGATGCCTGATGTGACAGCTCTGTCCTCAGAGCAAGGAGGAGGAGAGGTGGCTTCTGACGTCGCTGACAGGTAAGGTACACGGAGACAAACACCAACACAGCAGACCACCGCGATTGTGTTCATAGATTGCTGAAAAGGTTTTTAGGGTATTTCTTTTTTCTTTTTTTTTAAATAGTGAAAATTCTAAACATTATTTTCTTCAGTCTGTTGTTAATTTTTGTCTTTCTTTTTGCTGTATGTGTAACAATGACATGTTTATAGGGCTACGTCGTACTAGATTTGGTATGTGCCATGTGAAATGATTAAACACATTGATCGTTTTGGCACAGGGACCCTTTTCAGCATGTTACAAAAAGGCCTCAAAAACTTACCATGGCAGCTCACACCGTGTTTTGGTCGTGCATATTAAAAACAAATTCTTTGTTGATATTACCTCAGTTTCTATCAGCTGACCCTCAGTAACCTCTTTGTTTAGCACAGGGCCATTAATTAGCTTCCCTGCAGATCTTCAGCAGTTCTTTGTACTTCTTCCAGTCATCGCCTTTTATTTATATATTTATTTGTACTGCTGGTAGTAGTGTTCACAGCAGGTTGCCAACACATCCTGTCTCCTCTTGTTCCCTGTTTGTATTTGTTTACACTGTCACCTCCCCGCTCACACACCTGCTTTACATACTGAGTGTGAAGATTGAAAGCACGTAGACATACAATTTTAAATGCACAGGGTGGAATTAAGGTGCTTGTTATGGTGATAACAACCAGATAATATTTTTCATATAGCTTACAGACTAACACGCTCACAGCTATTGTGAGGACATTATCATAAAGTATTCAATTTTAGGCTCACCATACCCATGAACAATTTATAAGAACTGTTAAAATCAGCTTCAGTAGTAATGTTTTCTGGTAGTTTCACTGTACTTTCAAGTCTTGCAAGAAGAAGTAATGCTGCCAGGAGCTGCAAAGGAATAACTGTCAGAGAGGGAGTGAGCCAGAGAAATAGACGACCGAGAAAAGTGTGGGAAATTTATTTTCTGGATGCTGCTGCTGCCTCGGCTAATGGTAGCGCTGTGAAGATTAGACGCATACATTTGAACAGGAAGCTTTGATCCACTTCCTGAAGGTAATTGAAGTTGTCGTTCGCTTTGTTACCTGTTCAACCTGAAGCTGCGCCCAGCTGAGCAGAGCGACTGTGTAGCAGGAAGATCTTCTAGTCTCAAAATGTTAACTCTGCAGGGTTCCTACAGAGCTTTGAGAACAGGATAGGAGAAAATAAATGAATGCAGGGAGACGATGTTACAAGGATGAAATTGTGCATGCAGAAGCAGTAGTACAGGAAATGTGGCCATGCAGAACCTGCACAGGTGTGAAAGTGTTTTGTGTGCTAATACTTCTCTTTATTGCTGCCCGAGGAGTTCTTGCTTTATGTTGAATCTACAACACACACAGCACAGGTGTGATATTTTTGGATGTTAAAAGTTTTTGAAATGCTGGTAGGAAGCCTTCCAAAAGAAACAGCAATTATACATAGAAGGATTTTTCAGGACTTTTGCAGAAACCTAAAAATACAGTTAGGAAATAAAAATCCATGAGCGATCATGAACAATGCTTATTTAATTCATTAACAGTTTATACAAGTGATCATAAATAATATAAAATTGAAACATGAATTCTCATTTCTGTCTTTACTAAAAAATAGAAGAAAATTTGGTACTACAGGAAAGGTCCTTCCAAGATGAATAGAAGTTCTTTTTTCACAGCTAATAAACCCTTTTATCTTTTAATTTTTTTTCCTTTAAGAAGTGCCCTTAATTAACCCATGTGCTGAATTCATTTCAGTGAATTCATTAATTCATTTTCCCCAGTAAAATTGGAATCGCATTGGTGCAGAATTTTAAATAAATGATTAAATAATTTGATTTAGAAGACAGTCATTTGCAAACCCCTGCGACAGACTCACAGTCTGACTCGCAGAGTGTATCCTGCTGCTATACAGCAGTTTGAATCTCACTCTGGAGAGGCAGCTGAATGGCCAGTGTGATGGTTAGTAACAGGTGAATTTTCTAAATAAGAAAAAGGGTGATTTTCTAAAGATAAAGTTCACATCGTCTTGCCCGTTTGACAAATAGGGGGGAAAAATAAAATGCTTAACTATGTCGCCATAGCGCCTACCCAACCAAAACCTGCATGAGGGAAAAACTGTATTAATTTCCTCCCTGTGAAAATGCACAATGAAAATACCAACCCACATTCAAAAACATGAACATATGCCACAAACATCAAGTCTCTGCAGAGATCCATCTGTCTTTTTTCATTAGCAAATTTTGAAATATGCTGTGCACCAAAACATTTAGCTGATTACTGCGTTTTTATATTTTTGCAGTTCAATAGTACCTTAAAACTAATATCAGACATTAGAATAACCACTCTGCTCTTTACTGGGTTTTTGAGAAATATGTGAAGAACTAAAAAGAGGAAATAAATTAAAAAAACAAACAATTTAAAAAAGACTAGCATAAGGAAACTAAAGCAGTTCTGTGTGGAGCCTGTGATGTGACTCCTCAGCCAGGCTTTGTTTTATTTTTCATAATCACATTTGTTTTTCTTCATTGCATTAATAAATTGCCACCAACAAAATGTAAGAAGGTGTGAATTCATGTTCAGCTGTTTTGTTATTACAGTACCCATCATCCCCACACACACACACACACACACACACGCCCACACACACGCCCACACACACGCCCACACACTTGTGCCATACAAAATGTTTTCTTTACATCTTATCACATTGTCACAGCTCATAATCTGGCAGGCTGTTTGTTGTTGTTCTTCGTTAACAGCTTTTTCTTCTTCTGTCATCGTGTTTTCCTGCCTGTATTTAGATTATTTTTTTTTAAATCTGTTGTCCTAGACTGCACATTTACTCTAATTCATCCCCGAATTCTGTCCTTACATGTGTTGCCCAGTCGTATAATGAAGAAGCTCACTAGGATATTGTTATTAACGCTTTTCTCTTCTACGTTGTTGTTTCTCTTGTCAGCGCATGCAAAACTGAGGAGACGAAGGATGATCCTGAAAACAAACCAGATGGAGGAGAGGATAGAGACGAGAGCAGCAAGGTGAAGTAAAAGCTCTCCTGAGACTATATTAGTGATGTGTTTTTTGTTGTCTTCTCTTCCTCTCTCACTCTGCACCATGCCACAGACAACTTCTTTGAATACTTTCTTCCAATGTGTTATAAAAAAAAAAAGGAAAAGTAATTTTGCATGGGGGAGGGGGATTAAAATTGCCTCAGGGAAGAATTTCTTTACGTTTTGGACATTTGCAAGCTGAATACTTGCATGGCTACTAGGTACTATTAAAATAAAATGGTTGAGTTTATGGTGCATTTTTAAACGCTTTAATACATTTGACAACAGAACAGATAATGTTTTCCAAATGCAAAAATCTCATCTCTAGGTTTTTATTGCTTACTGAGTCAGGTTTCATTTGGCAAGTCCAGCGTGACTAACATAAACTCCAAACTGAAAGTTTAACCTCTGAGTATAAAAGCTGTCAACGATCTCAAAACATGAATTCCAAAAATATTTTTTGGCTTAACATCAGTTTTTGTCAATCTATATTGACAAAACCTAAAGTAGAAACCTGGCATTCACAGGGAATGCGTTTTTATGATATGATCATATAGTCCATTTCAATAGTTTAATAGTGTGTGGTATTGCATTCATTACCATTTTTTTTTTTTACTCCTCAGCCAAAAAGGCTGACGGGATACTGCCGTTGTTGCAGCCAGGACATCCATGATTGTAAATGCTATAACTCGAGAAGCAGGGCGACATAAAAGTTTCAAATTGATAACATAGGTGCATCTACTAAAAATCTCAGATGAATTTGAATCTTTGACTTAGAGGTTGAGGTCACAGAGGTCAAGTTTTCTAAAATCTTGTGAATGTGATCACTTCAGAACAAAACAGCACGGGATTTTCAAATTCATACCCCGGGTGCATCTGTTAGGAGACTGAGGGGTACTACTGGCAGCTGCCACTGTTCTATAATTTAAATATTCTTACTGTATCATGATTTTAATTATAATTATATTGGCCAGTCTGAAGAATCCTTCTAAAAGAATGATTTATTGTATAGAAGAATTCTTGTTACTCTTACACCCTGATCTAGGGGTAAGGGGAGCAGAGCATATGAATCATGTGAGACCAGGTGATGCAAAAGGACAATGATACCAGACACACCAGCAAATCTAATGGGGAATGGCTGAAAAGAAGGAGAATCCTTGCGTTGCAGTGGCCCGCAAAGTACATACTGCAACCCAACAGACATGCAGTGGTGAAACCACTCTATGACATGAATCTATGCCATAGAGCAAGGGTGTCCAAATCCAGTCCTCAAGAGCTACTGTCGGCTACGTTCACACTGCAGGTCTTAATGCTCAATTCCGATTTTTTGATCATATCCAATTTTTGTGTCTGCTTATTCACACTACAAATAAAATGCGACAGCAAACGCGCTCTAGTGTGAACACTCAAAGCGGCCCGCATGCGCAAAAGAAGACGTCACTCACAACGCGCTCTGTTTATACCCAGACCAAACAATATTGTTTGACTGATGGCCCTTAATATAAAGACTTCGGACTTTACGTTTCCCAATTTTTGCTTTAAGTTATTTTGTAGGATAATTATTAGGTTATTTACATAATAATGTAGATAACCTAATAATTATCCTTATTGCTGTTTTAGAGAGGAGCAGTGCTACAAAGGATAGTTGCAGATTTCCGTCAGAATCTGCAGATTATACAGTACAAATAAAATGTTCACGTTTCTCCAACGTTGTCTTCCCAACAGTTTCACTAACATCTACACTGGATGGCCAGGAAGCGTTCACGATGTCTTCTCGGGCGCTTCTCCGGCGCTGATAATTGGCGTCTGTCTTGTGTCAGTGACGTAAAAGACGGATTTAATGCGACATGACCGTTCAAACAGCAGTCGCTTTCTAAAACATCGGATATGTATCGGATTCAGTAGCACATACGAAAGTGACCCAGATCGGATTTGAAAATATCGGATTTGTGCCGTTCACACTGTCATACCATGATCGGATATGGGTCGCATAGGGTCAAAAAAATCAGATTTGATGCGCTTTCGCCTGCAGTGTGAACGTAGCCTTAGATGCATCTTTGTTCCGACACAGCTGAGTCAAATGAATGGCTTGTTACTGGGCCTTTCCCAAACTTGATTGCATTCTGAAGAGGTAATCCAACCCTTTGGTTCAACTGTGTTGGAGTAGGGATGCATCTAAAAGTTGCAGGACCATAGCTCTCAAAGACTGGAGTTGGACACCCCTGCCATAGAGTATTAAGAGAGCAGTGCATCCCTACAAACTGTGCTGAAATTCCTCCACACTGATGTGAGAGACTTATAAAGTCATACAGAAAACTTTAAATCGTTGCTTCTAAAATTGTTTTTTACAAGCTATTGAATCATGGGACACTCTAGAGTCCTTTTCACAGAACTGTGCCCATTCTGACTGAGACCTCGGTCAGGATTGAGATGCTGCTGCTGTCGTGAGAGTACTGTGCTGACAGGCTTTTTAAATGGCAAGATGCTGTGTTGGATATTAACCAGCACAGTTATCAACACGCAAGCCCACAAGGCTAGCCATTCAGGAGGACACCTACTGTGGGACACTCAAGAGACCCTCAGAAGCATAGAGTTTGCACAGTCGTAGAAAAACGGTGGATAATAGCATAGACAAGGAATAATCAGGGTCAGATAGAGGCTGTAACAATTACTAATTATTGATCAAAAGAAACAAGCAAACAAAAAACAGAAAATGATAAAGGACATGATATAGTAATATTCACAAATACAGACAAAATACACAATAAACCAAAAAATATTAAATTAAGGTAAAGAAAAGATGGAGTTAAAACAACAGAAGAAAATGTGATACAAAAAAATAATATTCAGCACAACGATAAAAGTAACAGCTAATAACAGTAACAGATAATAAAGAAATAAAAAGGTATATATTTTTAGCCAGGCGACAGAAAAGGTGATTTTGTGTTTTGTGTTATTCACAGGGAGAGGAAACCTGCTCCAGCACCGATACATCAGACAAGCCAGACAGTACTGGTCCAGGTGAGACAGTTACAAGTGTTACATACTAATATGAAGACCAAATGAAGAGCTCCATTACTCTTTGCGTTCAAGGACCAACCATACACATAATTCAAGTTTTAATCAATAGCTTTATAATTTCTTGGCATTTTTGGGTTGTTAAAGGCTAACCCAACTTTTCAAATTGTACTTTTTCTTTTCTTACTCTGACGTTCTTTCAAATGGTTTGAAATACGATAATTTCCCTCCACTCGATTACATTTCACTCCTCTGTTCTGACGTGAGGTGTTTTAACACGACATTTCCCATCAAAACTTATTTCACTTTTCCACTGAAGTCTTAATTTCCTTAGAGCTCTACTAAGGACTTGGATAATTGTTATGATGAGGCTTGCTTCTTCAAATCTTTGTTGTAGTATTATAAGTGCAGTGACACATAAGGTGGATTGTTAAGGGAAAGCTGCAATTCTCTTTTTAACAAGATTCAGTGTTGATTTCTATTTGAATCAAATATTTAATCATATGTTTCCTTTAAAGTTGGTATGGAAACATCATTTTACAGTTTTAATTTCAATTCTGAAATTGAGGTATTTATTTATTCTCAACCAAAAGCAGTATTAGTAGCTAAAGGTATAATATTCAGAAGTTGTTGATTACTCTTTTTAAACACAACATTTTATTATTTAAAGACATACAGAGAAAGAAAGAAAAAGAGGTGGTTCAGTGAACGAGAGTGAAGCGTGTTGAGAGGTGATGCCGGTGCCAATAACCAAGCTGTGAATCAGAGATATGAAAATGTATTTTGTTATTCTTTTGCAGTAGTTTTTTTAATATTTCAATGACTAAACACAGTCACGTTTGTACAATCCTGTGAGAGGCATGCTTCATCTTGCCTGCAGTGGCCTTTTTGCTTTTTTGCTTTCATGCGTGCTCTTCATATGTCTGTGACACAGAAATGACGAAGAGAAGAAACACATCGACAGCAATATACTCTGGTGTGTTTTTATAGGATCACACCCTCACGTTCCCTCTGAGCTGAACAAAATAAGAGAATACATAAATAATGCAGGCTTTATCCACATAGACACACATTTGTACTGAATGATAAGTGGTTATTTAGATGCTTCTTTTTTTTGTGTACCTTCAAACACATCCAGTGTGTGAAAAATCTAACGTGCTGACTCTGACTGGCTTTTCTCCAGACTCTCAGATGTCAGGTGACCTGTGCACCCAAGATGGAACTTTGGTCACCACAACGACAACAGGAACTGGGACCGGGGTGGCAGCTCTCCATGTTGTCCAAGCCCGGCCCCTCTGGCCCACAGGCCCCGCCTTGACGGCCCGATTACGTCGCCTCATCACTGCCTACCAGCGCTTCACACTACGACGCGAGCCACTGCTCAGGCATGACTTTATGCTTCACGATGGCCTCGTTGGTATGGGAATCGGAGGAGCCGGAGCTGCTCATAGTCATCACGCTGGTGGGCCACTGGCTTGGCAGCTGGGTGAAGATTTGAGACGGTGTTCTGTGGTCGCTACAGAACCTGACCCTCTGTTTCTGGAGTGGCAGAGAAGGTAGAAATGTTTGACATAAGACAGAGATGCCAAGCTTTTGTCATATACTTGAATCTTACCTTTGTGGCTCTGCTGCTCAGCATCTTCTTTCAGACAAGAACACATCTGCTTTCACATGCATTTATATGCAGTTTCTCAGCATATGCATTTATTCAGTCATTTGTATTTTTCTGTGACTTTTTAGGTGGACTCGTCGAGAACAAGCAGATTTTTACCGCACAGTATCATCATTTGGAGTGGTTTATGACCCGGAGAGGAAGGCATTTGACTGGTCCCAGTTCAGAGCTCTTGCCAGACTGGAGAGGAAGACTGATGAGAGTCTGGAAAGATACTTCAATTCCTTTGTGAACATGTGCAGGACAGCATGCAAGCTTCCACCCAGGAAGGAAGAAGGTACTGTTTATGATAAATGCCGGTTGGGGTTGTTACTGACATCTGTGATGGACTTAGTTTATCAACAGGGTAACCCTTGCTAATTTGTATTAATTGCTCAGCTTCATGTTCCAGTTAATGTTTTCTGAAACAAGAAGCTGAGCACTGCAGGTTTTTGGTTTTCAGCCACACTTCTTAAGCCTACAGTTAAACAATACATCATTTAGACTTTGTCATAAGAGTGTCAACTTGCAGATAATTTTTGAGGACCTCGTCATCGGGAACATTACTGACCCCTGCTAGTAAAATAGCCTCCATAGATGTAGTTTTTATAACTTGGTTAACTACAAATTGCATGTTAACATATAATTAATACATAACTTACTCTCCTGTATATGCGCAGGATAAAACACAAAATCATTTAAAGACAGGAGTGACTCTTGAACATACTAATACTCTCCATCCCTTTTACTCTGGTCTGCATTTTTCCTGCCTTCTCCACTGTCTCTATGCCAACATTGACTGTCACCGTTTCCGTTTCTCATCCTTTTATTCTTTCTCTGCTTCTCCTCCCTTTCTCTTGCGTCTCCCAGGACTGGTGGATCCCGCTGTGATTGTGGAGCCTCTGACAGAAGAAAGAGCAGCTAGGACGCTATACCGCATCGAGCTGCTGCGCAAGATCAGAGAGCAGGTGGGCTCTTTGAAGAAACAAAGCTTAATAACAAATAGCGTACTTTTCATCGATGGAACTCTGTTAGACATTGACTTCAAGGTTTATCTTGCTTGTACTGTTCTGAGTTTGTGTTGATGGTTTAGAGGGGTTGAAATTAACCTCATTTGTCCCTCTTTAGCTTCCTTCTTTTCAGTGTCATCAAAAAAAGGCTAAAGATTAATCATCGGTGAACCTGTATACAAGTCATTAAAAAAAGACACTCCCTACAAATGACGTCATATCTAACCTCAGAATAGACATTTAGACATTTTCTACATGGTCAAAAGTGTGAACTGTTTATAAGTCAGACTGTTTATCATGCCTCAGGTTACACAGCTAAAAACTGGGGCTGAGGTAATGCCCACAGCTAACTCGCTAGTTGTGTTGGGGAGTCTAGTGCCAAGGGTCAAAACATATTTGTCCAGAAAGCATAAAACAAAAGAACGACACTTCTGTCTACTAAACCTGACCATCTCTCTGACTATGTGAATATAAAAATGGATAAAATGGAGACATTTTCATTCGGTTAAGAAAGTAGCTTGGTCTCTGAACTGCATCCCTCTCTCAGGTTCTCCGCCATCCGTTACTCTCAGCCCGTCTTCAGCTGTGCCGGCCCTCGCTCTACCTCCCTGTATGGTGGGAGTCTGGCAAACACGACCGCGACCTCCTTATTGGGGCAGCGCGCCACGGTTTGAGCCGCACCGACTTCTACATCCTCAACGACCCTCAGCTGAGCTTTCTGGAGGCTCACAGGAACTACGTCAGGGGACACCCTGCTCACCTTCACCCTCAAAGCCACCATCACCCTCATCACACTGGCTTGGCGACTCATCCTGGCATCTCATCCTCCTCCTCATCTCATCCCCAGCTTCCTCATCCTCACTGCTGTCTGTACGATTCGGGACTCGGTCGCCACTCTCCTCAGCCTCCTGAATATCCCCACCAATCCTCTCATCACCACCACCATCATCATCACTCGCAACACCCTATACCTCCATCTGCTCCCTCTCCTTCCTCTTCCTCTTCTTCTTCTTCTCACCCTCACCTTCACCCTCCACCATTGGATGCTCATGATTCAGCTTCACCAAGTCTGGGAATAGTTCCTGGACCTCGAGGAGATTTCCTTGACTGTCCACCTTTGGATGAAACTCTGGAGCTGGGCACGCTACAGCATGACACCATGTCTGCAGATTCTTTACATGGAGGAAAGGTTTCCAAAGATGCCCTCAACGGTTTCCCCTTTAACTCAGCTGCAGGAGGTCAAAGCATGCTCAACTCATACGGTGTGGGTGGGACAGACCTGGATTCAAAACTAAGGAGTGATGTGCTCGTTGGTGAGCAGGGCTCGTCTGAGGAAACTGGGCTGATGGCACCATCAGTGGAGCTAGATCAGTTACAGGTATGCAGTGTTATTCGAGATAACTACTCTGATATTTAAATAAGACTTATATAAGAAACTATGTCTGTGATTGAAATGTGTGTATGGACTGCATGAGATGCTTTGTTTCTGCCCTAAGCAAAAAATTAAATTTATAGGAAATTTATATTTATATGTTTTAAGCATTTTATTGTCTGATATAGCAAATATCTGACATTATGACACCTACTCGGTTAATAAAAATATAATAAAAATGTTTTTGGTCATCAACTAACCATTTGAAATTTAACAGTTCAAGTTATTCACATAGGTTTTCTTATTTCTGTGCTTTGACATCCTACACTTCTGTATTGCAGGCTCCCTGGGACAGTACGGACCACACTAGTCCTGCTCACCATATGTTCAATGAATCTGATCCGATCCTGGGTCCTTCTACCTTAGAGACGGGCTTCCTGGAGGAGGAGGATGAGGAGGCACAGGGGGGAGACAGAGGAGGGGAGGAAGGTGGAACTCTGGAGGAGTGTTTGGGCCTTCCGCCCTCATCCCCTCCTTCCCATCCATCAGCAGGCGATTCTGTTGAGCCACTGTCCTCAAGTTACATGCTCTTTAAGGTTGGTTTCACCAGCCTGTGCCTTCTGGATAACAAAATAAATATGTCTTAAATGTCTTTGTAATCACAGCCCTCAAGATAACAATAATCTGAAACCCTTTTCATATTATCGGCTTAATGCTCAAATAATGTAATGCAATGTGTCCAGTGGGGCAGACGGTAGATAAACATGGCAAAATTGCTCTAACAAAAGAGGAAAAAGTAAAGGGGAAAATCTGTTGTAGGGAATATTGAAAACACAAAAGTGCTCAGCTGCATTATTAAATGCTGACATTTTGCCTCTTCTTTCGGTTAGTATATTCAATGAACGGGGTGTGTTTCAGCAAAGCTCAAATGGATGCTGATCTGTGATGTTTGTCAGGGTCATATTGCTCCAAGTGAAACTATTCATTGGATTTTGCATATTTTACATTTTAAGATCTGTAAAACACATTTGCCAAACACTAAGGGCTGCAATTATCAAGTATTTGCTAAATTATTTTCTAAAATGGCATCTTTTCAAATTATATTAGATTAGATGAAAGTTTATTAATCCCTCAGCTGGGTTCCTCCGGGAATTCAGTTTCCAGTAGCACAGCACCGACAGAAGTTGCGTGTTACAGATACAATAGAGGGGAATAAGAGTAAAGATATAAGCATAAATATACCATATATACACATATATAAATACAGATTATATAATATGGATAAATAGGAATACCAGTGGATTGCACATTTGAGTGAGTCTATTGCACAGTGATTATTGCACAGTCTAATAGAAGAAAAAATATTGCAAATTTTGCAGAAAAAAAAAATAATTGTAATAATTTAGAGAAAATTCTGAAAGACTTCTCAAAGATGGCCATTTTAACTGCAGTTTAACATCAAGGTCATCATGTTAATTTTATATGACATTGGAAATGTTCATTATAGATTCTGTTCACATCGTGCGATTTACATCTTTCCTTTTTTACCCCTCAGCCGTAAAAGGCTCATGGCATGTTGTTGTCACCCTGCAGGCGGCATGGACACGCGAGTTTGTGAATGTAATACCTTAGAGTAAGGTGACATAGGAGTTTCAAATTCATTTCACAAATGTTTTGATTAAAAATCTGGGATGAATTTGAGTCTCAGTGACCTCGACCTCAAGGTCAGAGGTCAAGTTTTCTGAAAATCTTGTGAATATGATAACTTGAAAACAAGGTGATGTAGAATTTTAAAATTGATACCATAGGTTATCTACTAGGAGCTTGAGGTAGCACTGGTGTCGCCAGTATTTTTTGAATTGCAGCGATGAATAGCGTCCTGTTTGTGGTTTTTTTCTTCTTCTTTTTTTCTTTTTTTAAAATCAATTTAAATGTTGGAAAGCTGCGACTTGATCACACCATCATTATACAAGTAAACTAAAGTTAATAATTAATAGTATTATATTGTTGCCAAAATGAGCATGCCATTTAGGCTTCAATAAATCTAACACTTATATTTTGTGTCCAGGACATTGGTGTGAATGAAGAACCGAGTGCAGATCACACGGACCTGTCAGCAAGTCCTCCGCTGCCGTACGTACCCCCTCCTCCACTTTCTCTGTCTGACATCACTGCCCACGAGCCACAGGATGGACTGGGGCACTCTGATGTCTCTGAGAGCCTGACTAATCCTGTGGAGGATGGAGATGATCGGGAGGAAAGTACCGGCTTTGAGTTTGATGATAAGGAGGAGGAAGAAGTTGAAGACTTGTCAAGGGAGACCTTGGAACAGAATGTGGAAAAACAAAGAGGCAAACATCTGGAAGGAGAGGAATGTAATCCAAACCAAGGTATGTCAAAGGGAAAATATTGAGCATAGTATTTAACTTTTTTTTTCAGGAATTATCACAAATATTCAGTTTGTAAAGATGTACAAGTTGCTGTCCCACATTACCTCATCCCATTGGTTGTATAATATTGTGATAAATGTTAATATATCATAAATTATATCAGTTGCTAATGAAATGTCCTGATGTTTTAAGATTCCTTTAGGCCGTATACACTATGGCAAAGCCTCTTAATAACTTTAAACAGTCTAATGTTTTACGCCCCAATCTGAGGATTAAAAAAATGAAGAGATAACACCAACCACTAGGGATGGGTACCGGTATCCGGTGCCATCATGGCACCGGTTCTGACATAAACGGTAGTAACCAGACCGAAAAGCAGCGCGCATTTCAGTGCTTTATTTCGGTGCTTTTTTTTCCTGAGCTGTGATACACTTTCTTCTTCCTTACATTTCTATTGGCGGTTGGCAAACAACTGAAAGGTGCATTACCGCCACCAACTGGTATGGAATGATACACTTTAGATTCTAGCCAATCATTTTACGTTTCGAGGATAGTAGGCGGGTCCAGGTACGTACGTTCTTTTAGAGCAGAGCTACAGATTAAAAATGCCCAAGGCAAAGCGGTCAAAAGTCTGGCTGTACTTCACAGCAAAAGATGCAAACTCAGCAGCCTGCAACAAGTGCTTTAAGCTGATACTGTCAAAGGAGGTCACACTTTAAATCCGATGAACCTAGCCCTGCCAGTGTAGCAGAAATGATGATGGCAGCAGCAGCCGTTCTTCTCTGCGTGAGTAGCTTAATGTTGTTCGTGTGTAATTTAAGTTGAGTAGTTTAACCGCGTTATTAAATTAATGCATGTAACGTGAACTAGCAAACACCATCATAGCTACATGCGGCTGTCTTCTTGTTTGATGTCAGATACTCCCTTCACCCTGGCCAAAAAGGCTAAAATGACCGAAGAAAAAGTGGAAAACAGTTAAACATGAGAGGTTTTTGGACAAAGTTTGTGTTTTTTTCCATTGTTTAAGCACTGCTTCCAGCCCAGAGTGATACCATATATGCCGTATACCTGCAGAAAAGACTAACATTGTTATCTTTTTACAAAAAAAACAGCTGAACATGAGAGGTTTTTGGACCAATTTTGTGTTTTCCATTCTTTAAGCACCAGTTTGGGCACCGTTTAAGCACCGGCACCGTTTCAAAAGTACCGGTTTGGCACCGGTATCGGATAAAACCTAAACGATACCCATCCCTACCAACCACTGCTATGTCCCCTACATTACATCTCAATGTTTTTTGCTTGCAGGTGCAGACCAAAGTTTGGGAGTTTTGAATCCACCCATGGAAGTGCCAGAGTTAGAAGGGATAGAATCAGAATCGGCCCTTGGAGAACAGGGCGAGAGGAAGGAAGTCTTTATCCAAATGTCTCAAGACCTCGAGGGGCGCTTTGACCAAGCAGAGCATAAAAAGGACTCACCCCAAGACGTGCACTCTTATCTTGGAAAGCTCGAACAGGAGGGCAGCCTATCTATTGAAGAGCCTACGGAGGAGGTGGAGGGGTTGATTTTGTACCAAACTGTGGAGGAACGGTCTATTGAAAATTCTCTTGACACTGAAGCATTGATGTGCAACACAACTGAAGAGTTTGTGCAAATGAAAGGAATTCCAAAAAAGTCTAGACAGGGCAGCTTGATGGATCGCACAGATCTAGCAGATCAGGTAGATGAGATTTCCGAAGGGCAAGAGGATAATGTTTCTCCGTTTGATGTTCCGGTTGTACAACCCTGTGATGAGGAGGAAGAAAAGGGTTTGAAACAACTAGATGTCAAAACCAATGAGATGGAGTTGGGTAGCATTTACTCGCAATTTGGACAGCTCTCCTGTCCTTCTGTTTCTGTGTCATCCCCTACACAACCATCAAACTCTACTGAAACCACCAGAGAGAGCAACAGCATGGAGGAAGCCAAAAACGAAGCCTCCATGGCACACTGCAAGGGTTCAGACGAAGACCTGAACTTGCCCGATGGCAGCAGAGACTGTAAGAATAACGCACTAAAATTCTCCCTTGATCAGGACAGCAAAGATAACCTGCTCGATCAAAATGAAATCAAAATGGGCTCAACTCTGCCTGTGAACAACATCGACACGAAGCCATCTGACCTTAAATTTTCTCATTTACCCGATGGCGACGGTGAGGAGAAACCAGAGCAATTGTTGCTACCAGTCAAGATTGAAGATACCAAGACAGAGACTATTGAGGATGTTTGCCCTGATAGCTCTGAAGTCAAACACACCAGTTTCTTTTCCTACCCCGTAAAGTCAGAAGGATTGGTGACCAAAGCAGAGCAATTAGAATATCCGATTAAACCTGAAACACTGGAGACTAAACCTGAGGATCTGAGCTTTCGTTTGAAGCCTGAGCATTTAGACACTAAACCTGAATTTTTGCAGTTTGTAGCCTATGCAGGTGGCAGCGAAATCAAATCAGAGGTCAAACCATTAGCTCTGGGGTTTAGTGCTTATCCAGAGAGTCCTAAGCTTAAGACTGAGGCAAAGCCTGAAGATCTGAGGTTAGCAGCTTTTCCTGAGACATCTGCCATCAAGCCTGAAGCCAAGGCTGAGGGTCTGGGGTTCACAAGCTACCCAGAAAGTTCTGAGATAAAACCTGAGGCCAAGCCAGAGGTCCTTGGGTTTACAGCGTTATCTGAGGTCAAAACTGAGACAAAACATGAGATGTTGGAGGCAGATAGCACAGTCCTGACCCCGAAGCTTGAGCAGAATGATGGCCTAGTAGAAACCTCAGAAAGTGCAGAGTTGAAAGGCCAAGTAAAGGAGGAGAGACCCAGTACACCCGGTGAGGATGCTGAGACTTTCATGAAGTTAATTCACCTTTCACACTTAAATTCATTTGTTTGTACTTAAACCCATTTCCATTTTGCACAGTGCCTGTGGTCGAAGGGTTTTCTGCTAGCCCCAGGTTTGCAGCTCCCATTTCAGTGTGTGAGATTCCTGACAGCCTTCATGAAACCAGAGAGCCAACCATCGCTCAGCTGTTACAGGAAAAAGCACTGTACTCATTTTCTGAGTGGCCAAAGGTAAAATATATGTTTAACTATTACTGTAACAACTGATTCTCCCATGGTTAAAACATTTTTAACAGTAAAGTTAGAATAATTATTTTTATAAATTCCGTTCTTCCTCTTTAGCAGGAAAATGTTTTCGTTTTTGCCGATTAGAAGCAAAAATACCTGTTTTGAGTTCTCACCAGCAATTTCACTGCTTTCATTTAGAGGACAGTGCTGACGCTGCTTAGAAAGTCTGAAAAGACAAAATGAGTTATACATTTTAGCTAAATTTTGTGGCACTTGGTACACTTCTTGTAAATTAAGTTATTTGTGTTTATTGATTAATTTCCCCCCCTATTTTTATGGCCCCTGTAGGATAGAGTAATCATCAACCGCCTGGACAGCATCTGCCACGCCATCCTTAAGGGGAAGTGGCCTTCATCTAGCGAGCAGTATGACTCACCAGCCGCCCTGGCTGCCAACTCCTGCTTGGCCAACAGTTTAGCCCAGCACCACCAACACCGAGCAGGTTTTCTCTCCACCACGGCCTCAGGCTCTGTCCCAACCCAGGCCAGGGTGCAGCAGGCGAATCCTGCACTGGGATTTTCCATTCCTCCCCCTCTCACAAGACTACCTAAGGTGAGACTCGAAGAGTGAATGAATAAATTAACTCCCTTTGTTGCACATATCGGTGTATCTGTCATCTGTCAGCATTTATCTCCCCCATGCCATGGCTCATACAAGTTGTGCCCAGTTTGCTTAAAGTGCTAACAAGGCTGACTTTAGACTGACTATAATCAACTGACTGACCAGGTCTTTGCAAAATGAGTCTGACCGAGTTTTTCATTTTCTGCTAAAGATTTTATTGTTTGTTTGTATGTGTCTCCTTAACTCTTCATTGTTATGTTCTATATAAAATATAACTGCAATAGTTATAAATAAACTATTAGCACTGGGCACCTCTAATCCACACCATTGCTTTGTTGCTTATTGTGAAGTTTCCTGTCTCAGTAATGTGTACTGTTGATAATATAAATGTGGAGATTAGACTTGGGCAAGTTGTCATATATCTATAAAGACACATTTCATATATGCCAGAGTGAGAATAATGACCAGATTTGTGTCTCTGCTCTGAGTTTATATTCTGGCTGCTTAGCCTTCAGCGTTTTTAAACCAAGAGGATTGTTTACAAAATGTTTGACACCATAGGCCAGCGAACAGATGGATTATGAGCTGTTTGTTCCGTGTCTCATACTTTCAGATGTAAACAAGTCAACTTGTCAGGTGCCTGAAGCAACATCCAAAGATGACACACTCACTCTCAGGAAAAAAACAAACAAAAACATTTTAAATATCTAACAGTTTTACCCAGGTCTAGTTGACAGCCGCCACTGTGTTGTGTCTCAGTCCATATGTATGTTTAATAAAGCCATCATCTCTCTCCCATTCTTGTCTACCCCTCACCCACCCTGTCCACCCTGACAGTACATGCCGCGGGGCGGCGCATGCGGGCGCGGAGCTTGGCGCCTTACCTCCTTGCCTCTGTTACAGGAGAGGCTTGTGGCTCCTGCCTTCCTCCCTGAGCTCAAACGAGCAGGAGGTCGGAGGTCTTTCGACTATGAAGCCGCTGCTGCGGCAGCTGCCAAGGTTTTAGCTGGAAAATCTGCATCGTCATGCCACACTGCTGTTACCACAAGCTCCAGTAGTGATAAAGCACCCGTGATTGCTCCGCCCTCTCACCGTACAGGAGCCATATTGATAAATGGCTGGCAAGAAGCAGCCATAGACCTGACCAAGTCTTCAGGAGAAATAAGCACCACGAGTAGCATTGGGACAAATGAAGCTGTGGTTGCACCAGGAATCAGCCACCTCAATGCTGGTGCGGGCAGCAGTCATAAGATACCACCGCCGCCTCCCATCACGGCCCCGCTGCCAGGCCCCGTGGGAATCGACATGGCCGGAATTCTGCAGGCGGGGCTCATCCATCCGGTAACAGGACAAATAGTTAACGGGAGCCTGAGGGGAGATGATTCAATGAGGAGGAGGAGAGGGAGGAGGAGAAATGTGGAAGCTCTGTACTCTGAGTTCACCAAGAGCCGAGGACTGCACCTCCCTGAATCACAGGTGGGTAGAGGGAGGAGGGCCTTTTCAGAGTAAGGGCATTTAGAATAGTTGCACTTCAGAGTGAAAGAGAAGCCCCACCGAGAACATTTTGGGGACAAAAAAAAAGATAAAGTTGATTAAAAAAGAAAGAAGAAAGTAAATCTTGTGTTATCTATGTATGTGTCTGTCTGTCCATGTACAGGGCCGGGTTGAGGTGATCAGCCACTCTTCTGTTTCCTCCTCGACCTCCTCGCCATCCCCCTCTCCCTCAGAGCGACCTGCAGGTCCTCCCACACCGTCCTCCTCTTCTACTCCCACCCCAACCCAGACACCTCCTCAGCCAGAGATTGTGGCCATTGACAGAGAGGCAGCCGGCAAAGGTCTAATTGAGTGGCTGAGACAGAATCCAGGCTACACCATGGATCTGCCGGCATTTGCTCATGTAAGTTCGAGGATTTCTAGGATTGTAATGCTCTAAATCCTGCTGTGTTGTATTCTTTATATTTTGCTTTTTCTGTATTGGAATGTCCTCTGCTGAGGCTACAGTTGAGCACTTATTCTTTTATGCTCAGATTAATTGGCACTTACAACCTTTTTCCCCATCTACCCTCCCTGGCTACTGTGCAGTCTGGTGCAGGTCTGTTGCATGGTTTTGTAGAGCGTCCCAAACAGAGGAGGCATCGCTGTAAAGATCCCACCAAGCTGGATATAAACTCTTTGACGGGGGAGGAGAGGGTCCCCGTTGTGCACCGCAGCACTGGACGCAGGGTAGAAAACACACACAGACACGCATATAAAATACATGAAACACAAAAGTCAAATAAAAGTGTTCATTTTAAAACATAAAACTGAACCAATGAAAGTTCAGCCATGGGAAGTAGAAGGATTGCTGTGTTATTGCTTCCTTTGCTGCAGTTTGGTGGCGCTTTGCTGTCCACCAATAATACAGGCTGCCTTTTGAGTAGGGGAAGCTAAAAAAGCTTACATACAATTTGATATCATTACAACTACACTGTGCTGGTTTTCCTACTTTGCAGCTTGGTGGTGCTATGGCTCCGGCCATAAAGGAGCTCTCTAGATGGTTGGATGCCAACTCGGAATACTATGTGGCTCCAGACTGGGCTGATGTGGTCAAACACTCTGTGAGTATGATACTGTGTAGCATTGGATGTCAACAGGGTGTGTTTTGCCCCTCTCTGACATAAGTTGTAAAAGACAACGAGCCCCAAGTGTAACATCTCCTTAGAAATGCCATGCACATCAAGCCTGTGTAGCAGGATATCACAGACTGCAGAAAGCTGACATAAGAAGCTACAGATCTTTTTCTGATGTAGAGAATCAGGCATGAATTGTAATTACTGCCACTTTTTAGGATGTTTTTGTGAAAACCCTGTAAATTATGAAAATCTGTTGCACTGAAACTTATTTCACTCTCATTCAGTTAGCTGTATAGTTTTCATGCTAAAACAACCAATTGGTGCCAAACTAAAAATGCAAGTTTGCAAGCAAGTAGATTTGGAAAGAGATGTAGTGTCATCTCTACTCTCACAGGAGTGTCAGACCAGTGAAAGACTAAAAAAAAAATGATGCTTTTAATTGTCCTTTTGAGTTTTCCTATGGCTGTTCTTCTACCTGCGATACTTTGTCAGTTCCAGATGTTCTTATGCACTAATGTGTTGTCTCATGGCCTCCTCTTGCAGGGTTTCCTTCCTGAAGGGAAGTTCTCTCGGATCCTCACAGAACCCGTCAACAAGGACCCAAGCTCCCGCCGCCGTGGACGTCGACCTCGCAGCGAAATGCCTAAGCCTCTCCTGTCTGTCTCGGACTCTTCCTCACCAGGTCTCGGTCCTCCTCTCTTCATGAATGGTGGTTTGATTGGCAGCATGGACTCCATGGTGGCCATGCAAAATCTCCGCAGTGGTATCCCTGGAATTCCCATCTCTGGGATTATGGCAGCTGGATTCCCGCATGGTTTCCCTGCAGCTGTCTCAGCGGGAGGAGCTGGGGGGTCTGCCGAAGATGCCAAGAATGGTCTGAGTATGTTACCCATGATGCTGCATGGAATCCCGCACCCCCATGGGGCTGCAATCCCACAGCATGCTTTGTTCAGCGTTGGCACCATGATGGCACACACGCCACCGCCACCTTCTCCTCATCCCAGCTCCTCCTCCTCCTCGACTTCCTCCTCTTCTTCAGCGTCTGCTGTGAAGGTCACCACCACAACCGCACCGTCTGCAACTGAGGCGGCCAGCCCTTCTTCAACAACGCCTGCAGAAAGAGAGGGCAGCGCCCCTGCTGCTGGTGGCGAAAAGGACAGGACGCGGGAGGAGAAAGGAGCTGCAGAGGCTAACAAACGACCAGTAGCGGCAGAAGCAGCAGCCATCATTACCTCCACCACCAGGGCCCACCTCAGCTCTGCACATCTTGGAGCTGGCACTGGCAGCCATCTTACCTTCAACCCTTTCCTAATCCCGGGCATGTCCCACGGTTTGCTTTACCCACACATGTTCTTGCCACATGGTGGCATCATGGCACTTCCAGCCATGCCCCCTGGTGCAGTTGATAGCTCTCCAGGCAGCCCCAAGAGGAGAAAGAAGAGAGGAAGAGAAGAAGGCGAGCGAGAAGAGGAGAGGGAGAAGGCAGCAACTGGAGATGGAGAGGAGAGAGAAAGTACAGATAAGGCTGGTGGTACCTGCCACCCAGGCACCTCTTCATCTCCCTCCATCCCCTCTACCTCAGCGTCAGACCCAGACCCAACTCCAACTGACGAGCTCCAGACTGGGCAGGGGAATGCAGAGGGTGGGTCTTCAGAGCCCCAGGAACCGGACTCCAATGACCACACTGAGGGAATAGAAGACAATGAGAAAAGATCGGAGGAGGCAGGAGAGGAGGCAAAGGAGGAGGAGGAGAAGCAGGACACTGAGGAGCAGAGACAAGTGGAACAAGAGGATGCATAGAGGAGAGGAACTGCAGAGGCCTGAAGGACAGCCCACTTCCTGCTCTCTCCTCCTGTCTCCTTTGTTGCTCTCCTTTCTCAGCTGAGCAACAGTGTAAAATTTGTGCCGTGTCTGTCAGTCAATGTCCATGTAAAGACTTTTATTATGATGATGACTAATAATGATGACGATTATATTCAGCTCGGTCATGTTTATATACCAAGACCCCACCCACCCTCTCCACTCATTCATTGTATACAAAGAAAACTAGTGTAAAAAATGATCCTCTCTGTAGTGTTCTCCTTCATTCTCCATTGAGACTGAGTCGGGAGGGATACTTCTCAACAGGAACACACCGAATGCAACCTGGCCTAACCAAGAGCAACTCTGACCGTAGTATTGATACCGTTTTAGGCTCAAGGTGAGCCAAGGTGGACAGGCAGTTTTGGTTTTCGCCTGGTTTGTATGGACACAAGGATGACTGGGAAGGTGGGGCACAGTTGCCAGAAGTGGTTTTTCCGAAGTTATTTTTCTCACCACAGTTTGGAAATTCTGAAAAGCTCATGCGGGGGAGCGATTAAATCTTATGTTTTGACACACTCCACTAAATCTAGGGAAATTCGTGCAATGTTCAATGTTCATGCCGGCTAGATTAATCTAAAAGGAGAACAGTCATTCAGATATGACACTAAAACACCTTTTCCTAGTTGATAGTAACAGAAAAAACAACCTAAGTATCTAAATATGCAAGAGCCAGTGTCTGCTGCAGAAACACAACAGACCCACAAAGATTTTAGAGAGTAGCCCTTTTGAAATGTATCTAAATCACGTTGATATGATTGTGGGCGTCATTTAATAAAAGTATGTTTAGTGCATTTAAAAAGGCTGCCAAATTAGAAGAAATTAATTTGTCTCTACTAGTTTTATACCTAATAAAGTTAACAAAATTGTGAGAATAATGTTAACTAGAAGATCACAAAATACGAGCCAGGTTAGTCCATCCCAGTCACGAATGTTAAATCCTAACTTTAAGATATTCTGCAAGTTCTCCATGCTTTAGATGCATATTTTATTTTCATTCTAATGTTATTATGATTCTTAATATTGTGTTACTGCTGCAGTAACTCCTCCATAAAGTAGATCACAAAGATAAATCTAACGCGAACACTAGATGATGAATCCAGATTCCCACAACAGGAGTACAGCAGAAATTCCGAACAACTATCAAGAGAGGCTTAGGTGTATGCTTTCTCATTTGCTTTTCTTTATAAAGGCAAGGAACAATCATGAGATTCATTTGTTTTATTACTTTTATTAGCTCATGTAATTTTTTTTTTTTTAACTCAGCCACAAAGTCACTTTGGGAGACCCCCACCTCCCTCCCTCCCCTCAAGTGGTTAGCTCTAATCAGAAGACATGAAAGGACAGGAACATCAACCCTAAGCTCATCCTGGCCACCAGGGGGCAGTAGGAGGCAGATGTGATATCCTGTCTTGCAAACACAGGAGTGGGGAGGAGGGCTGTGGGAGAGCAGAGGAAAAGAAGGTGCTCTTTTTTTTTTTTTTTTTTTTTTTTTTTTTTTGTCCCTTGGGGTTCATCAAGTCCTAAATTGCATTTACTTACAACAAATCAGGTAACCAGCATCTCATCAGGAACAGTGCAAAATGATGCTGCATAATGATTACAATCATGACCTGTAGCATCAGTCGGTCATCCCCCCCACTGTCCTTTTCCTGTTTTTCTCCTTTGTGTGTTCAGAAAGAGATTACCTGTGCTGTGTCGATCATCTGTCCAGGGAAAGGGAACAGTCTGGTTTTTGTTTTTTTTTTGTTAGTTTTTTTGTTTTTAAAAGAATGAAGAACAGATAAAATAGGGAGAGGAGGGATATGGTAGTAGTATGAATCACTCTGGCTTTCCCCCCTCACATTAATTTTAATAGCAGTTCATACTAAGAGTTTCTAAATATGTAAATCTATCGCTGTATATTGCTGATTTTTTTTTTTTTAAGCGCACCATTGATTTCTTCATTGTCTTTACTTTGTTCCTCCATTAGGGGGAAAAATACTTGACATATGCGCAGAGGATTTTTGCATAGAGCTTAGTCCCAGTTTTTTTTTTTTTTTTCCTGTATCAAACAGACTGTACTGTACATTAAAAGGATGCAAGTTGCTGGTTTTATTCAGTCTTTTCACGACAGGGTGTGTATTTTGGGGGTAAATGTCAGATGTTTCTGATGTAACGTATAACTTCACTTCTTTTTGTTTTCATATATGAAAACATTATTTTTGCACAATGTCTTTTTGTGAATGTTAACCTGTTTCCGTGTGGTCTTTTACTTTCCATTGTGTGTGCGTGCGTGAGTGTGAGCGTGCGTGCGTGTGTGTGTATGCGAGAGTGTGCTGTAATGGGAGAAAGTGTGTATGTGTGCATGCATGCGCACACGTTTTGTGGTGGAGCAGTTTCTACTCTGTTTCGTCCTTACAGGTCACATTTCTTGTTGGGAAAAAAAAACAAACATAGTTGTTGCCTTGTCACAAGTTTGTGGCTACATATAATTTATTATACTTTTCTTTTGCTTTGCCAAACTTTCACCAAATATGACATTCTTTTTCTGTTAGTTTCATTATGTATTATTCAAAGTAAAATGCCTTATTTAGTGAGTATTTTTTTTTGTATAGATGTTCAATTACATCTCCTTATTAGGTCATGTTATTGTTTGTCTTTCCTTTTTGTTTTTATGCGTACACGGCGTTGGTGATGTGCATTATCTTCAGAAGCCAATAGTAACGGAAGGTACCACTGCTCAAATCACTACATTTATCCCTAAAGGTCAATCAATCATCCCTCAAAGCACAAATGGAGAGTTAACAAAAAGTGACTGTTTGCTTACCAGTGCCTCTAAAATTGCTTTCATTTCTCTTTTTGTGAGCCTCACTTGCACGCTATCTTGACTTCACGTTTCCAGTGTGGCGATTATCTTTTGGAAAGTGGTTAACATTTGAAAATCTAAGTGTTGGATTTTATCATTAGATGATGCCATGCTGTTCTTTAAAGGGAAATTCTGGGATTACTCAGTCTGGATCTAGATTTCAGACTCTTATTGAAGAGTTAGGGTCTGCAACTTTCAGAATCCCAAAGTTAAATTTGTAGGGTAAATACCGTGCCCACTTTTATTGACTAAAGCTGTAAAGTTAATGGAGATGAGCGCTGCACCCTAGCTGCTCTGCAGTTCACTGCTGCAGTCATTTTTAAAGCTTTTTTCTTTGCACTCAGAGCTGTAATTATTCATGCTTCGTACCCTGACCTGTTACATTCTTAGCAGTGTTTAGCTTCTCAAATCTCCACAAAAAATCTGCTGATAATTAGAGGAATAAGACACAAGCTGGGAAATATCAGAATTTCCCTTTGAGGAATGCTACTTAATCTTTTAGAATTCTCTTCCTTCACGGGGCCTTGTGTCTGGTATCCAGCACATCTAGGATGATAATGCGCACACAGTATGTATGCAGCCTAAGTATTTGATTGTTGTCGTGTGTTGTTCGAGATTCCCGAAAGAGCAAATCAGAAGGGGAAGCCAGTCGCTTTGCACCACAGATGATTTATCTCAAAGGAACGGGCAAGCGTTGCGTTCCAGAGGGCCTGTGTGCACATCATTTGCTGTTAATGGCTTGTTCTTGTGCAAAAACTTGAAACAAACTTGCAGGTGCAGTATGTAACCACAGCTCGGGGGCAGGGGGGGTTAATCAAGTCGACTGGCGATGGCTCTGTATTGTCTCTTCGTGTCACACCATGCCTTCTTTAACAGTGTTTTTCTTTTCATTGAAGTTCTCGTTGGTTAACTTAAATGTTCTTCAAAACAGTCACCTCAAAAATGTAAACGTTTATCTCTTATCATAAAAAAAATGTATTTATTGTACAGTTCTCGTCTTTACGTTGTTGTCTCATGACTGACCAGTGGCTGGTTTTGTTAAGTTTTCTCAAAAACAAAAGCATTTTAGTTCACGTGGAATTTAAAGTATCTAGTAATGTCACATGCTCTGTTTTTTAATTTTTCTTCTTCTTTTTTTTTTTTTTTTTTTTTTTTTTAGATGTAATTACATCAAAATTAAATGGTTAAGAGTTCTTAGAATACCTCCTCTTTATTTTCTTTTCATAGTCCCCACGGTAATCCAGCGTAAGCCACCCTTTGGTACAGTCTGCAGATGCAGGATCCTTTCTAAAGCTGCAGTACAGTAGCATACTCAAAAACCTGTTTTTATTTTTTCCTCTAAAACGAGAAGATGACTGAAAACTAGCAGGTTTTGAAGCTGACATTTTAGGGAATCTGCAGTTCAAACAAGTAAAGTACCTGAAGAGTCTGTCAGATTCATGACGTGTTAGTCATGCATTTAAAGTTCAAACTGCAAAGTTAGAACTCTGATGGAAAATATCTACAACATCATGCAAATATATCACACTAAATCCGGTTAAGGATGTTATATATTTGTTTCTTTCTCCATCCTGATAGGCTCAAACTAACAGGTTATGAAGCCTTTGTGTTATTTGACAGTGTTTGAGGTTACATTAGGGAATGATGAATATTCATTTCCATAGTTCAGGCCTCCTATGTGGCTTATTAGAAGAGCACCCCTGATACGCAGCCTCAGAAGTTAAAGAACCCCTGAAAACAATCCATAAAAATAAAAACATTAGAACTTATTTTATTTGTCAAGCCAGTCATTACAAAAGCTGAAAAATATCAGTCTCCATATGTGTTTTTTTTCCAGTTCATTGCAATCGAATTTCACAGACACTAAAATGTTTTCTTGGCAGAAGACAAAACGTGAATTATTGCCCCCGCAATTATTTTCATATCCTTTGTCAACTTCAGACATTAATGTGGTGGAAAAGCTGTTACCTTTTGATATACACTCGTACTACCAGAAGTCGTCAACATGGGTTTATGTCGAAAGTGACAGGAACACCTGATCGTAATTTATCTTTGAATTAACAGCCATGTTTTTCTTGAATTTGCTTTTAGCTCGTTGCACCGTCTTACCGAAGGGAAAGTGTCATTTAAAGTTTGAAGCGACCATGAGATTTAAAAATAGCATAACTGCAGCTTAGGTATAATGATGACAAATGGTGAAAGGCAACTGTAAAATAAATCTTTAGACTGGATCTAAAAACTTCACCACCTTTGTCCAGTTCATGTCTGTGAACCTGCCCTCCAGAACCTGGGGCAAGTTGAATATTTGACTGTTCGCAGGCCCTCTCCAAGCACTGCTGAACCAAGAGCAACGTAATTCACCAGGCTGTGATTCACTGGCTGATCCTGAAGTCAGAAACCCGGTCATTAATAAATAAGTTATGTGGTGGGGTTTTATCTTTTATTTTCTTCTTTTTTTTTCTTTGTAAGTATAACTCTGTATTCCCATGTGGACCAATCTCATGAGTCAAAACATGGTATGTGTGATCTTTTATTGTGCAATAAAAGATGACTTTCAACTTTCTGTTGTCCGTGGAGAGTAATTAACCAAACATGGATATTTTAGCTGATATCCTTATGTAATTCTGATGTTTTGCTTTTCTTCTTTAGTTTATAGGTACACAATGTGCAGAAAGCTGCACATTGTGTACCTATAAATGTGCAGCTTTCTCCACATTGTGTACTCGGAAAGATGCATTGGCCTTGTAATGCTGTTTTATTGGTTAGCAGCAATGTGAAAATATGTTTTCTGCTGGTGTTGTGTAAGGGAAGACCTTCCACTTCTTTAAAATTAGGTCATATCTAAAGGATTCAATAGTGAGAAGTACTTAGACTGATATAGAAACAAATATGCAATCAGGAAAACAACATTTTGACATTGTGACTTTGGGTATTAGTAAAAACCCTTAAAAATATTTACAGCAGATGAACACTATCTGGAAGTCATATTCTGGAAAAATGACCTGACACAGGACCTCAAAGATTTATCTGGCCCTTCATGGTCTAAGTGGAAAATTGGCTGCTGAGAAGCAACACTTAAGGAAAAAGCAGGAAGAAAAGGCTGAGGTTACACTAGAACTGGACTGCCAACAGGTCTTATGGAGAGTGAGGAGTCCAAATTGGAAACTTTTAGTTCAACATTTATGTAGAACATCAGGAGAGAGTTATAAAAGTGAGTGCCATCTTTAAAACACGGTGGAGGCTCTGTCATGGTTTGGGTTGCATGGCAGCCAGGAGTGTTTGGGATCTTGTCACAGAAAAGTACTGTCTGATCCAACATGCAGTACCATCTGGAAGGCAACGGTTTCTTATTTCAGTCTCAATCACACAGCAGAACAGATAATGGAACACTATCAGTCATGGATTGGCCTCCCCAAAGCCTGGACCTTAACATTATTTAAGCACTTTTTGATCATCTCAACAGAGAATGGAAGGAAAAAGGTGGCCAACATCCAGAGAAGAGCTCTGAATGTCCTTCAAGAAGCATGGAGAACTGTTCCTGTAGACAAAGACTTCAGTCTGTGTTAAAGGTGAACAATATAACATGAAAAATTCTATTAGATACTTTCAGTGGACAAAAGATCTCACTCAAACAGATCAACTCCATTTAAAACTGCACAATGGATGCCGCATCAAAATAAACATTTATTGAAATGTACGCTCGTGCTGTGGATTTAAAAAAAATACCACTTTGTCCTTGAAATATTGATAAATACATGCAAGCAAGCTGTTAAAAGACAAAGTCATTTATCAGCTCTGGGGAAAAAAGAAGAAATACCCACATATTCAATCTTGCTACACCAACTATGCATACCAAGGTATACTTGTGCATATCAGACAAGTCGGGGGAAAATAAAAGAAAGAAGCTGGCATATAACTAAATGAAATTCTTAACTCATAACTTCCGTCACTGTGATTTAAATACATAGTGTGAAGTTAAACTCTGTAGTAACAAGCTTGAATATGTGGGACTTCTAAGCTTTTTTTATTTATAGAGATAGTTTGGTTTTCATGTTCAGGCTGCTGTGACAGTAATTTCCCAACTGCTGGGATAAATAAAGCAAGTCTTATCATTTTTAGGTTCACTGGAATACCAACTTTAGAAACTGCAGAAGAAAAAGAAGAAGCAAAGAACAATTTGTGCTCTTGCTAACATTATTTTCTGTTGGATACTGACAGCTTTGTTGTGGTTATCGTAGCTATTTTCTTAAACTGATTCAAGTTACAGTTATATTAGTTTTATCATGATAATGAATAACAGACACTTTATACACAGTCTTCAGGAGCTCGAATTCATGTAAAGTGAATAATTTGTAGGCAATGATAGCCTAAACTCTGGAAATAATGGGCATCGCTTTTTTAAAAAGCCTCTTTATGATATTTATGTCATGCTTTTTGCTTTTATAACATCTGTCTTCAGTTTTTACTTTGTGAGCTTCAGAAACGTCTGGGTTGCTTCTGCTGCATTTGGCTAAATATGAGTAGAAAGTACTGCTCTACACACACCAGAGTTCAGTAAATACTGATGACCACGGGAAGCAAAAGCACACCTTTCTTTCCTCCACAGTGTTTTGCAGATTATATAGCAGGTACACTTATGAGCCATTCCAAGCGTTTGACGTGCTCTTCACAAATTTCATATAAATAAAATTGAACTGAATATTTTTGCAGCCCAATTTGATCCAAGTTTCTGTCCGGTCTGTCTGTACTAGAGCTGCTCTGGCTTTTGTCGTCTGTCTCTTCTTGGGGCTGATGGGTAGTTTCTGGTTATTTCTCTCATGTAATCCTCTCTTTGTGCTTGGATGATGATATGCCCACCTCCTGTTCTTTACTTAGCTGGATGCTGTTTGTCATTACTATTTAATAATCCTTTGCTCACCAGCCACTGCTCTATGCACGACCAGGACTTTAAGCTTCTGAGTTATGTTGGGGGGGGGGGGGGGGGGGGGGGTATGGTATATGGTATTTTACTTCAACCTCTAAAATTTAATCTGCACTCAATATTAATTATATAACTGTAACTTGAAATTTCTGCTAAACTGATGAAATGACCAGAGAAAATGTAGCTGTGTAAAAATCTGTGGCTATAAAATCACTAAAAGATAATTATTTGAAAATCTGATTGAGAGATGGTTCATATGTTGCTGCTCCTGCATGGGAAGCTTGAAATTAGCAAAAAAAAAAAATTGTGAGAATTTCAGTCCAAGGAGGCAGGTTAATGGTTGCTTTACTTGATGAACGGAGAGTTTTCCTCGCACCAAGCTGCTACTTTGGACAGCTTTAATACACTAGTGAAAAGCACGACCTCTTAGGAACTTTTAGTTCAGTCTCGATTTATGCTTCTGACCTCTGTAGTTGGGTGCTTGGAAACGATACGGATTTATGACATATTTTCATATATGTTCCATGTTACATCATGTCTGTCTCCCCCTCAGGGATCTCCATGATGTCTTTGCTCCCCTGTGGTCGTTCTGTTTCTTGAGTTGCCAACGCTGTCGCTGGTGTGCAGTCGTAGCCGTTTTCGCTCCTTCTTCTTTCCAAGTCCTCCTTTTTTATTCTGTCTTCTTTCTGACAGATAAAAAAATATAAAACAAGTCAACATGAAACATTAAATATCACACATGGCACATCTGCATTTCAGATCAGTTGTCTACATGCATATTTTTTATCATAATTAAAAGAAAAACTTTATTAACATATATTCATGTATATACATATTTATGAGTATATTTAGTGTATTACACACTAGACAGCTAAAGTAAATGGAAGGATTTTTTTTCTCCTGTTCATCATAATTTATACATTTATAAATAAATCCAGTTATTCAGTCATAGTCTGTGTTGAAGGTGCAGAGAATACTTTTAAATCTTTATCAAGCTTATTTTGATGCTTTATTTAGATAAAAATGTTGTCATCATGTTTTTATTTTAAAACACACTAAAGTAACCAATAACAGTTTTTGCAACTCCTGAATCCAAAGCAAAGGTTACTAATTCCATTATAAGACACTTACTAAACGTCAGCATTGTTTTAGTGAAAGGTGTCTAAACAATACTGCAATAGAAGAAATAAAACTTGAAGAAATCTGAGCTTTGGTGATTGGAAAAAGAGCACAACCTAAAAGCTTTTACATCTAATAACGTTTTGCACTGTTTCAGAACTGTTTTCCATCTTTCAGATTGTGTTTGGTTTAACCTCCTAAGATCCGAACTCTTCCACGGCATGCATTTTAAATTTCTCTTTGATATTTGGTCATATTGGGGCCCGATGAATATAAAAACAAAGAATTGCCAGATTTTTTTTTTTTTACCATATTTTGGTTTTTAATAAAAATAAGAGCCACATATGAGGATATTCATTTAAAATTGTGATAGAACAGTAGCAGTATAATGTGTGTGTAAAATGTTCTGGTCTTGGACAATTACTGTATTGTATTGTAACCTGATGCTCTGAGGTTCTGTTGGCTGATGGTCCACATCAGGCAGGTTTCAGTAAAATGTTCTCAGTGATGTTTAGCTGCTTTGATAACGGGCCATATGTTTACAGAGACAAGAGAAAGCTTTTAATGCTCTTCAGCACTGATCTGATGCATTATCTGCTGTGGACACACATGCATCATGTGTAATGTCATTTATTTTTAAAGACCCGAGGACTTTAAATGAAACTTTAGTGGGTCTTATAACAACGAACAAATGTTTTGGTATTTCAAAATACATCATGACATATCAGTTTAAAACTTAACCATAGATCTCATATAGCTGTCTCATGCTGTTAAGGTAAGGTTTAGCTTCGATAGAAAATGTGGTTTTAATGTTCAGGAAAGGCGAGGGGAGCTTCAGTATCTCTGGCATAAGCTTAAAGGTGGAATCATTTTCTGTAATATATAGCACTGATGTTGATTTAGAGCTTGGTTGGACATCAGAGTAAAAACAACTGCATGCAGAGAGGCAGTAAAAGAAGAAAGGAAGCAAACCCCAAGAAACATACTCTCGTGGTCACACTAGCATTCATAAAGAATCTTTCTGCCCCACCTGCCAAAAATAAAAAATATATCTCTAACTTAACAAGTAATCCAGTTCATATCTATTAATATGTGCTCACTAGCCAATCTCTAATGAGCCACAAGGTCAAGAAGACATGCTCGAACTGATCATCAGAATGAGGAAGAAAATAGATTTAAGTGACTTAGAACATGGCTTGTTTTTGGTGGCGGATGGGTTGCTGACCTGCTGGGATTTTCCCGCACAAACATCTTTACAGAGAACGATCTGAAAGGATATCCAGTCTGCCTCATTGAGGAGAATGGCCAGACTGCTTCAAACTGATAAGAAGGCAACAGTAACTCAAAAAACCGCATATTGAAACCAAGTTATGTAGAAGAATGTGTCTGAACACACAACATGTGGAGCCTTGAAACGGAGGAACATACAGGCTGCCACAAGCTAAGAACAGGAAACTAAGACTACAATAGAAGCAATAAAAGGACTAACGCTTTCGTTGGATTTCTATGGGACTGCATATAACAGTGTGAAAATGTTCTTTTTTATGTGCAATGTAATTATTCTGCACAACTCAGTATAAACCCTGCATCAAAGAGACATTTTTAATTCATTCACTTTATTTAACCTCTTGAGCTCAACATTTATAAAGACAGACCGACCACGAAAAGACGCCATTACAAGGATGCAAAACTGTAAAATTAAGCAGTGACATGAAAACTGAGTGTCAGCCATATAACATACAAACCTGTTTATAATTTTATGTTATAATAAAAGTCTTCCTTAAAAGTCAGCGAAACAAATGGGTTGTTTGTCACTCACTTCTAAACAACTGTTTTTGATGCAATGCTGTTTGCTCCTGTATAAATCTGACATGTCAAATAACTGGTAGAATTAGAATGTCCAATTATTAACAATTGATTTTTAGTAGAATTAATGCAAAAGAAAAGTATTTCGGTGGGTTAATAAATGTATTTCGTAAGGCTTGGTAAGGACTTTTGTTTTTAAATTTGAAAGGTTTTGCTTTTCTCTTCTTATTACTTCATTGGTAAGTGGTTTCACGCTGGGTTGAAAAAGGCTAAAGTGAACTCGAAAACCGATGCTCAGAAAAAACACAAACAATTCAAAAAGAATTACAATTCCTTTCTTTTCCTTTGGCCGTTGTTCCTTTTGTTTTCGCTCCATCTCATTCCATCCAAAACATTTGGACGTGCGCCGCGCACATTGCACAGATGAAGAAAATACAGATGGTGCTTTCACTGTGTCATGCACACAAAATCACATCCATCAATTCAAACTGCTGGTTGCCTTTGCGCAGCTCCACAGTGGCACGGTGGTGTTGTCACTGCCTGTTGTTCACAGACAGAACATCCTTGCATTTTTTGGGGCAATCCTGGGGTTTCTACTTTCCTTCCCACAAACCAATCCAGATATCTCAGACTGCAGTCTCTAAGTCAGCTGTGTCCATGGTGTTTTTGAGGCAGTCGCAGTGAAACCAATTCGTCTTCGTAGGTTAGGTTACATTTGACGCTCACACTTTGTTTTTACCTGATATTTTAGTCATATTTCTGTCACATCAACAGCTAAAGTGATGAAAAGAACGTTTAATACTGTGTTTAATACTTTCACCCCCCCCCCCCCCCCCCCCCACACACACACACACAGCTGTCATTTGCCCCTAATAATAAGTAATAAGAGCGTATCCTCCTTAAGTAATTAGAGCGTATCCTCACAGATTGGGCTTTTTAAATCCACACGGTCTCTTCTCCTTATATTCTTCTTAAAACTCAATTCCTCTTTTCCCTCTCCATGCACTTCTTCCCCCCCGCCCCCCCACCCCCGACATCGCTTCATTTTTGAAATCTGTCCTTCATTAGTGCTGTCACAAAGTGTTTTATTTTGGAAGCTGTGTTGATGATTGAGAATAAGGGCAGGTTGTCCCAATATGCCTCTGTACTATCTGTGTGTCTACATTATACACACTAATTATTAAAACTGAAACCCTGTGGTGACTGTTAAAACGTGCATATGAACATGCACGCGTCACATCTGAATTTGTGAGTGATAATGGTGTAAGTTCACAATCCAGACTTGATTACTTTTCTTTTAATAATTAGAGATTCTATAAATCTTGGTAAGCTAGGAGGTTAAAGGCTGCATTGACTGAATCAGCTGACTTGGAATAGTTTGCATGCGAGCTTGTTTCTGCTGCTGAAATGTTTTTATTTTTTTCCACCCATAACTCGAAATTTCAAGTTAATACGTCAACATTTTGAGAAAATAACTTAAAATTTTGATGTAGGTATATAAAAATTTCCAGTTAATAAACTAATTTGTTGAGATATAATAACTTCAAATTTCACGTTCCACTCTGCCTATCAGGAACTACTGTGAAGTTACATCATGTCCTTGCTTCAGACGGTGGAAGGCGTCAGCTACCAGTGCTACAGCTGCAAGGTCACGAATGAACCAACTGCTGAGTGCTTTCAGCGTGTCGCCACAAATGATGAAATCCTTGTGCTACTAGCTGAACCGTGTGGCGTTGTTATCAGTACGACAGCAATTTGTTCATGTTTACTATACATTGTTAGCTCACTGATGCGATTTTGAGTCTGCCTCTACATCCGTTTCTGGGTAACAAGGAAACGATGTGATTCATGGAAGAAAATAACTCAAACTATGAGCATTACAGTAAAGTCTGAAAAACATATTTACTTTTTGGATCTGGGATAGTTTTATGTTATGGATAAGAGTGTGCATCAACTCTACACTGAGTAAACTTATAGCCATACATGACTACACAACAGGATTAGTCCAGAGTAACTATCATTTTCCCCACTTCTTGTCTTCTCACTGTGCTCCCACACTTAAAGAAAGACCTTTTGGTTGTAGCTCTGTGAGAAAAATCACTACTCGCCACATTTATCCAGACTCTATGTATGTAAGTACCCAGATAATGCACCACTCCATTACTATTCCTCTGCTTCTGCAGAGCTTGGACATCATCTCTGTTGCTGTGAAGTGTTTACCTTTGACTATAATTACTGTGGATTATTTATTTATTCTTCCAATATTACAAACAAAAATTGCACTTTGTTTTCTCTCCCCCCGGGCTTTTAGCACGCAGAGCTGAGTCAAGGTGCTTTCTGTGTGAGTATCTCAGAACTTTTGATCTATTATTTTAATGGTTGCTTGGTTTTAAGCTATCTTGTTTGTTGCAATGTAAAGTACAGAATCAGCTGCAAACTGTGATGTGTGCATCATAACCCGATTCCTGTAAGCGCAGAACCCTCAGCCACACACACCTTGACCACATATGTGAGTTGGAGAAGACCAGTTTCTGCCTGCAAGTAAAAAAAAACTTTATATGCAACAGTGTTCACCCTTTTTCTCCCGCTCTAGGTGTTTCTTTTCTCTCTCTCTCTCTCTCTCTCTCTCTCACACTCACACACACACACACACACACACACACACACACACACACACACACACAATAAAAAATGGAGACAGCGAACCACATGTGTTGAAGCTGGTATGTCATGAGAGTGGAATATCTCCCAGCCATCTTAACTGAATCAAGCATAGTGCTGGAAAACTCCCCTGCTCATCCCATAACAATCTGACCACAGGAAGACTACAAACACACACGCAAACATAAACGTTCACATTCACAGTGCGTGTGCAGACACAGAAATACAAATGTTGCCCTGGTGATTATTCTACTGAATTCCATCTTTGCACTAGAACCGTGACATTAAAATGTGCGACCACATCACAAACTCTTTTGGAGAATTTCTCCACTTTTATGTTAAACAATGAAAACAGACATCAAACTCTTACATGTGTCGCCAGTAAACTGCTGACCTGAACACACCAAGCCAAAACTTCTGAATGTCTCCGCTTCATATGGGAATTTTTACAGTTTTTGGGCACCGTTTCTTGGCTGTTTTCCCAAATTGACATACTTCTCTATGAAAAATATCAGATTGGATTTATTAGTGATGATATCATCAGAACACAGACTGATGGATATTGTTTTCCTGCATTAGTGTAAAATAAAGTATACTTAATTCTTCTTCTTCTTTATTTATAATTACAGATTTTTAAAAGGTTGGATAAAAAATGTTTCGCCATTTATTTATTGGAATGTGTAGCCTTGAAATGACTGTAGTTGGTCTAAACTTCCCGCGTTGGGCCCTGGGTCATTAATCAAACAACCTAATTTTGATGAAAGTGGCAACGCCGAGCTGAGATTCTTTTTTAGCCAAACCACTAAAACGAAGCGATTTTATTCACAAGATGTTTACCATCAATGTGGAACACTAGAACAACATGTCAGTTCATTTTAGAATTTTAGTTTTGTGAAGTGTGACAATCTATTCTCCCATTTTGGTATGAACACTCATGTGTGAGTGAGGCACAATGACTTTGTTTACTTCGGGTCTGTAAGACTATGTACCAGCAGGGAAAATGTGTAGTGGCCATTTAAATCCAGATAATATCCCAGTGAGATGTGGCCATATCTTAAAGGGCTCGCATTTACTAAACAAGGATAAAAAAGATCAAATTTTATGGTTTTATGCTTTTGAGCCTAAACTGACTCCTTGCACAACTCGGTTATAATCAGAGCCACATGTTGTGAAAGAAAAAAGAAGCACATACATCAGCATAATGGATGACAAATCAGCAGGCAGCCCTTTTGGGTGTGCACACATCCTCAGAATAGTGAAACCAACTAACACGTACAAGCGGTACAGCTGAGCGATGACACAAGTTACTTAAAAAATAGACGTTTCCATGCTTGAATTATGGTCGAAAATATCTATGAGGAACATTTTTGACTGGAGCTTCACTGAGACCGGTGAGTGTCCATTCTGTTAGGAAGATTCCAGTGGTGACAGTATTACTGCATGACTTTGTATGATTGTGAAACGAATGCTTTAGTAATTCCTCACCAGATGGAGGGTTGGATAACTATCCAATGTTAGTTCAGTCTACAAGTGGTATGTGGAACGTCAACATGGTCCAATCAAATGCAGTCACGGCAAACAAAGGAATAAACTCAAAATGAGACGGTAATGGGTGGTGCAAGTAGGAACATCCATCCATCCATCCATCATGAATCACAGAACCAATCTCGGGGTCCATGACTGCTTAAACCATATCGTAAACAGCTATACTGAGCTGGAGAAAAGCAACAAACCACTCTGTCGCCTAATCCACAGCTTCCACATACAAATCCCCTACCCTATAGCAAAAATAGGGAAATACAGCTACTGTCAAAAGTACACCGAAAGCTTAAAAAAAAGCTTGCGTAAAAGTTGAACATCAGGTACAGTGAGAACAATTGCATGTGAAGGTAGCTTTAACTTTCAGGCACATTGCGGAGGATGTCGTGCAGGAATCTGCTGTAGATCCTTAAGGACAAAAGATGCCTGCTAGTTGCAAAATTAGTACTGAAGCGGAACATTGGGGCATCTTTGATACATTCACTGTATACAAGGACCACCTGTGCAGCTCAAAAGATGTCCAAATCTCAATAATCTTATAAAGATGTTAGAAAAGTACATTGAAATTGGTTGAATCCTGCCAAATTGAATCAGTCACACTAACACAAAACCTCATGAAAATGTTTGGAAACCATCTAAGAACACACTTTTTTCATCTCTGCCCACAGACTGAAGGGCAGTCTGAAAGAATGCATGAAAATTTCATTACTTGCTTTCTTCACTTTCTGCCTTTAAAAATGCTTTAACCTCCTAGGACCTGGCATCCACATATGTGGACATCACATTTTGGGTTATTTAGACCAAAGTATTCAATTTTGCTCTACAAGGGCCTGATATCCACTTACGAGGACATTATACTGCTGCTGTTCTATCGAAATTTTAAATGAGTATCCTCATATGTGGCTCTCATTTTTCTTAGAAACTAAAATTAGGTAAAAAAAAATCTGCTAATCCTTTGTTTTTACATTTATCAGGCCCCAATCAGCCCAAATATCAAAGAGAAATTAAAAATGCATGCCGTGGAAGAGTTCAGGGGTTAAAGACATCTAAGAAATGAAAGTGAGAGAATGAGACACTGTGGAGCAAACTTACTCCTTAAAAAGTACCTGTTGTCCAGGGTTTAGCTGCCCCGAGGCTACCTCTGCACTGTGTTCAATGTGCAGTAACTTAATACATGTGGTACTTGGAAAAAAGCACTTAAGCTCACTGTCTGTGTTGGGTTACACTGCAACTTTACCCAGATCCATATGTTATAGGATGAGAGGCCACACTGAGTTCTGTACTGTACAGACCAAAGTAGCAGCGTTTGAAATTGAAATCTAAAATAATTCCCTCTGAGTGAGGATGGTATACAATCCAACGCATCATAGCTAGAATTTTCCTTTTATCCTCAAAAAATGAGAGGAAAAACAAACTGAAAGTCTGACAATTAAATACTTATAAAAGCCTACAGAAGTATATTCTCAAGTGTGTTTGGTTGAAGGTAAAATCACACATTACTTCAAAACACGTGTAAAGTAAGAAACATGATCGGCATGTGTGAAATTTCACGATGAGGCTGCTAAAAAAACATCACATAAACAAGCCATACTTTCCATTTTTAACAAATATAATTATCTAATCTGAGAGGTGTAATAATACCAAACGGAAACTAAGGATTAGCCATATAATGATTCTGTTTTTCATTTGACAGCGGCTGACAGGACGTTTGTGGTCTTTTTGCCGTCTTACTTGCATCACAATTAGCCAAATTCTCTTGTTGTGCCAGACCAGTAAATGAGCTCACATCCTGATATAAAATGATCTGGATAATATCCCCGTGTCGCCTCAAAAGTCCCTTTATAAATGTCACACATGGTCCCTATTAATTGACAGTGGGCCCAGTCCAGAACATGTCTCTTGTCAACATCATGGAGTAGAAAAAAATGTTTCATTCTGTAAGCGAGCAAACGAGTTATAGATGGGGTCAGCAAACGGTAGGATGAACTCCAGTGCAGTAAAATGTCACATATTTCTGTGGTTGCAGGAGCAAAATGTGCAGTGAATAAAGAATGTGGGGGTCAAACCTCTAAAACTCATGAAGCTAAGCCTTAATAAATTTTTAATAAGTGGCTAATATGAAAAGTCACTCCTGTGCAGTTGTCGTGAAAGGGTAAATTAGCTACAGAGACGGAAAGCCACAGGGATCTGCAGAAACGGCAGATTTTTGGACTTTGGCAGTCTTCTGGAGAAATGTCTGTGTTAAATGCATTGGTGATCCATCAAATTTTGGTGACATTATCATCATCTATAGCTAAAACCAGAACTGGCAGTGGTCCTCCAAAAAACCCACCAGTGTCCTTGCTCATGTGTTCACAAATCGAGTCAGCACAAATCTGTTTCTTACTGTTAGTACCGTAGGATACGGATAAAGTACACACACTTGCTTATCCCAGTTAATCCCAGCCCTGTTCTCTGAATTATCTTATTATATTGTGTTTTAATGTGTTTTGCATTGTCTTTTGAACTTGGCTAGGTAGCTGTAGCGTGCAGAGTGGTCTGTGGGACTGTACCAAGCCTGTACTTGATTTGTGTTGCTTTAAGTACATTAAAAACTGAAGTACAGCTGCAGTTGTATTCTCTTACTAAAAGGAATCCCTTGAGTGAATCAAGGTTTGGTTTATTTTTTACCATTTAGAAGGAAAAAGTAATGACCAATCAAAAAGCCATGTGGGAGTACAGTTTTGCATTATGACTTTAGTCCATTCATTTCCACTTTGGTTTTATAATTATGTAAAGTACTGCGGCACTGATGGAAAAATAATGAGAAATGGACCTTTGACAGGGAAGTTCAAGCACAGTTGTTGAGTTGTTGTAATACAGATGCAAGACAGATGCATGCTGCTGGACTTCAACCATAGATGTTTCCTTCCAGTTTACATTTGCGTTGCACTGCATCATAAAACACTAGCTATGCAGCCACTTTCAATTTTACAGCAGAGGAAATACATTAAGGCCTAAATAGGGGCTATACTGCTGCTTTCCCTTTTTTAAATGCAAGCTGAGTAAATCAGTCTGACTTTGGGAGATTATCACCACCATAAATACAATTTAATGTTTTCATGCTAATGGCAAACATGTGTCTGTAGCCACAAAGCCATTTCACAAATACATACATGCGGACCAAACTTATGGAAAGATTGTTTGAGTTATCGACATGCAGATGGAATACAAATAATCACTCAGCTTGTGATTAGATTTTTCCCCCTCACTCATGCAGGTTAGGGTTACAACCAGCTGATTTTCGGTCGCTTAGTTTACAAGTTGATGCAAAAATGCACAAAAATGCCTCGACTATTTTTGGTTTCTTAAATCTCAGAAGTGGTTAAATCCTGGTTAATTGAAGCACCCACACACAATCCACACTTTGACTGGGCAATGTGTACAATTAAGTGATAAGTAAAAACTCAAGGTGTACTTTTAGTGCCTTAGGTGTTTGTCTCTACGTAGTACTTGGATCATCTACCCTCATTTTTGTCACATACATTTAAGTTCATGAATATTTGGACAATAAAACACTTTTTTTTTGTAATTTTGCCTCTGTACACTACCACAGCTGATTTGAAATCAGACAATCAAGATGTTTCACGGGCTCAAAAGTAAGTGGACAAACTAACATAATAATATAAGGTCTGTTTTTAATACTTGATTTGGATAAAAACTTGGTTGGAATCTCTTGCAGTTACTGACTGCCCGGCATCTAAAACCTATGCACATCACTATGTACATGTCCTTGATATGCTATGCAGGCCTTTAGTGTAACTGCCTTCTGCAAATCCACAAGAATTCTGAACGCATGCTCTATAGAACCACAGCTTTTGACTATGCAAGAATAATCAATTTCCTTACCTAGATGTCTGTGAAGGTTTTCAGTCATCCAGGTCATCGTAGTCAAAGGAGCTTGCAAAGAAAAGTGTCTGGACTTCTTTAAGTTGCTTGAAGATGTTTCACCTCTCTTCCGAGAAGCTTCTTCAGTTCACTTACAACAACATCCCAGTGTACTTCAGACCCAGCAACACACTCAGACAGGAACTGGTTCACCCGAAGGACAAAACTCCGAAACACAGACTTAACAATGTGGTGTACGCTGTACAGTACGGCGAGGAATGCCCAGACCTCTACATTGGAGAGACCAAACAGCCACTTTTCAAGTGCATGGCACAACATAGAAGAGCCACTTCCACAGGACAAGACAGCTGTCCATCTGCATCTAAAGGACAAAGGTCACTCTTTCGAGGATGCCAATGTTCACATTTTGGACAGAGAGGACAGATGGTTTGAAAGAGGAGTGAAAGAAGCCATCTATGTCCACTGTGAGCGACCGTCTTTGAACAGAGGCGGTGGTTTACGACACCAACTCTCTGCCATCTATAATCCAGTTTTGAGTTCCCTCCCCAGACGCCTCAACGCCCACTCACATCCTGGGCCATCTGACCTCAGGAAATCACATGATAGGGTGGGGCCAGGTTTCACAATGAGCTCACCTGAAACCCTGGCTGATTGGGACCCACACCCAGTTTCACACCTTGGCTCATGTGATTAGAGGATCATCAGGGAGTCCTTTGTCCCTCTTTGGGGGGAAACTCCCACCGCGTTTAAATCTGGGACTCCCCACATTTGACCTTAGAACTGAAGAAGCTTCCCGGATGAGAGGTGAAACGTCTTCAAGCAACTTAAAGAAGTCCAGATGCTTTTCTTTATAAGCTCCTTTGACTCCTTACCTAGAGAAACTCTTTGGTTGCTTTTGGAATATGCTTTGGGTCATTATCCATTTGCACTGTAAAGCACGGTCAGATCACTTTTGCAGTTCTGTTTGAATGAATCTGAGCAGAGAGTATAGCCCTGTACACTTCAAAATCCAGCAGTCACATGGACAATGGACAGTAGTGATCTGAATCCACTGGCAGTCCTAACACTGACAGACATAAGAAAATGAGGAACTGTCTTTACAAATGGGTGCAATTCTTATATAAATAATAATGATAATAAAAAATAAAAATAGCTGTAATTACAGTAACTGTAATTAACACAGTTACTGCAATACTTTAAGTCTGTAATGGTATACAGAGGTATACAGAGAGAAAATTACAAGAAAAGAGTCGTGGTCCAAATATTGTAAAAAAATATATATATATAACTGCATATATTATGCAGTTATATTATTTTTTATTATGTTCTCATAACTGAAAGCACTGACAATAAATACAAGACTGAGAATATTAGAGCATTGGTTTAGTTAACAGCCTCACATTAACCACAGAAATTCCAAGCAGCCTCACATTAACCACAGAAATTCCAAGCAAGAAAGGATGACTGCTTTCTGTTTTTAATGGTCAGCTTATTACATTAAGCAAGTAAAAAACCCTCAACATTAAAGATGCATTAATTTGTCATACAAGTTTACGTTTGCTCTTTGCATACATTAAACGTGGAATCACAAAAGCACAAATATATCTGATCTTAAGTGGCTTTCAGACAAAAGTCAAATAACAGCAGCACTGGAAGCCGTGCTTCACAAGGGGGAGATCTGCCAAAGTTATATCTATAGTTCTTTTATTTTGTTTGAGCTTTTTTCTTTGCCATGGCAGTGTCAGACACTCTGTGTTTGAACATGTTCTGTCTCAGACCTTGGGCACCACAGTTAATATTATAAGTTAATAAGAAAAAGAATGAAAAGCGACAGAATGGTCTAGCCACCACATTTTCTGACAACGTAACATCCTAACTGCCTATGTCAGATGATTCTAAATTGCCAGGAAAAGGAGTAACATATCCTCGTTAGCCCATGACAGTTTGCTGCCTTTGGTGAAAACAGAGGGGAGAGCAGGGTTGGGAGACGAGACCCACGTCCTTCCCCATCATCTGAAAACAATAAGACAACATGAAACTGGGCATTAAAAGACTAGAGCTGTCTAATCTGGGACAACGGAGGAATGCTAGGGAGATGCCACAGCACTCTTTTATCCCAGATGTGTGCTATTAGGTCCAGGAGCTTGATCCCTGCTCCAGACTCTTCTGGATCAGATTTCTTCCTCTGCTAATGCCACCAGACATACAATCTGACAATGATAATGATAATTACTTCAAATGACATGCCTTCCATTGTGGAAGAAATGGAAAATACACAGCATTGTGCACAGACACACTAAGATTTGCAGCTCTAAACAGAAATTAGTGTTGGCTTAGAAAAGTTAAGCCCTATGCATGTGCATTGTTTTTGATTTGCTGTCTTTATTTAACTTTTTCACAGCTACAAGTGTTGATTGTACACGAAGGAGAAATTATGTGACAAGAAAAAAAGTCACAACAACAACTTGTTTTTTACGGGAGGGCAGAAACTGTTGCCCAGTTTGGTTCATAATGTTTTGGATATGAACCATTAATAGAAGAGCCAGGGACCGACTCCAGTACAATAGTTCTGATCAAGGCCCAAGAACAAGGGACTAAATGCAGTTTTAACGAGTAGTGACAGCATTTCCACAACGCGGGAGCTCCAAAATCTTTTTTTTTTTTTTTTAAAGCTTTGCAGTGGAGTCTATTTTCAGGTTCCCTTGGACTCTCATAAACAAAAACACATGATGAGCTTTAAGCCCTGGGCGTGATCATCGGTCTATCTCCACACCAAATTCAAGAGGTTCAATTTCACTGGGTGAAAGCAGCCTGAATGCACAAACCTCTGATGTAGCTGAGGATGTGTGATGTTTTAAGATGTAATCTTGCTGCGGTGGGGCCAAGATAAAGAAACACAAGCACATTTTTAGCCACAGGGAGCAGAGCAAGCTGGACATACTAGAGGTTCTCACTTTTATCTATCATTTTATCTATTATGTTAAAGGGAAATCCTCCATAACAGGCCATAGATGCATCTTTCAGGGTATTTCATATAGAATGAAACTCATCTCATCTGTCTTCAAGATTGTCCAGCCCAAAAAAAAGAAAAAAGAAAAACAATTCTCCAAACTGACGTAGGTTTCTATTAATGCAACAAACCCTTCTAGTCACTGACTAGAAGCTATCAGAAGCAACAGAGCAAGTCCAGCAACTCAGGCACAAAATGATCCGATTTTTCAAGATGTTCGCTATTTGTTTTCCATTTCCTACAGATACTTGAAAATTAATCATATTCTTAAAAAGCTAACCACGACAATGTTTAATCAGAAAGCCAATATTTTGTCATTCGTAAGATTGGGTGCACATTAGAGACAAATTATGGTGTCGTGCTGATAAACACATTAGATTAAAAAATGATTATCGGTGATCTTCTAAAGAAAAATCATTGTGAAGGAATGCTTTCGTGTTTTATGGTTAACGGGGGGCAGTGGGCTGTTTGTTCTTGAGTTTTAGCTTATCCTGCAATTTGACTATTGTTACGAGTTCAAATATTGAGGGTGAGCCCACAGCACAGAAGCAATAAAGGACAGGAGTCATTAAACAGAAATGCCATGAAAGCCCAAAACTAGCTACAGGTAACTATAATATAAATAAATATTTATATTAAAAAAAGTACACCCGATTTAAAAATTAAGGTTTTACGTATCAGAACAAATAATCTGGTCCTTAGTAGGTTTGTAAATACAACCCAAGATAAATAAAAACATGATATATTTATTTAACAGAAACTAATTGGAGAAGCAGTTTGTCCAAAAAGAAAAAACTCTTTACAGCTTCCATAGAAATTAAGAGGTTAAGGAGGGGCCAGGTTTTGCTAGTCAAATGCAGTTGATTAACTGATCCTTGATTAACTGAACTGTGGCCACCTCTTTAAAAAAATATTTTTTGCTATTTGACACCAACAGTTATCTTAGAGAAGCAACTGTTGCTAGCTTATGAATGCAGGAAGGGTTATAAGTCCATTTCAAAACAATCTGAAGGATATTATTCTGCACTGATAAAGTGGAAAACATTCAGGACAGGCGCCAATCTTCCCAGGAGTGGATGTTCCAGAAAATTAACTCCAATGACACTGTAGTGCTCAGAGAAACAGCAAAAATCCCAAGAGCTACACCTCAAAAGAAAGAATTCACGTGTCGTGATGACCTAGCCAAGACCTCAACTCAATCGAAATGCTGCACTGGGACCTTAAGAGAGTTGTGCATGAACCAGTGCCTGCAGCTTTGTAAACAAGGGTAGACCAGAATGATGTGAGAAAGTCATACAGTAAGCAAATACGGTACTTGTATTTTCTTCAAGTTATTGCTGCCACAGGTCCTACAAGCTATTGAATCGTGGCCTGTAAATTTTTTACACAATGACTTAGCTTTTTAACATTTTTTATGTCACAATCTAATATGTTCGACAAACATACTCTGATTAAATTTGATTTTACCATGAAATTAAATGTAAACTGTCCCGCAGAGCCTCTAAAAACTTGCTATCTGGGCCCAGTTAAAGAACCACTGCAATAACCTGCAAAACCCTGACCATGACACTGACTTCAGCATTAATCAAAGACTGCCCTGTACAAATTAAGGCTTTATTGTATCCACTTAGACTATTCTAAGCAATGCAAATAAAAAACTCTGAATCTTTAAATTAACTTTTGCTTCCATTCAGCCCCACGACATATGCCCCATAGCTGTCCCTTTCATTCTACACCCCTAGATTATGCTGCAGGGACAAGAAAACTAGTAACGTCTGCCTACAAGTGTTAATTAGAAGTAGCACATGTTGGAATATTTTATAGGGTTCATTTTCCCCCACTTGGCATTATAAAGTGCACAAGTGTGTCAACAACACAGAACAGAACACAATACCAAACACCACAGGGAATTCCACATGTTGGCAGTCCAACATAATAAATAAAGCAGCTAAATGATTAGTGGCATCCGACTTATTAGAAGCAGATGATAGAATCTGCTGTTGTTTCTTAAACCCATTAACCGCTAAATCTTTCAGCCCAGAGTGCACCTACTGTTTGCACCTGTAATTGCCATGCTTCTTACTGGTTCGTATCCTTTCTCACCTGTGGTACACTTTTTTTTCATCCTGCATCTCTGTGTCTCGCTGTGAGGTGGGCAGATTGGTGTTGCTTTATCGTCAGGCGTTTTCCCGGTCTGGCCACCCACCCGAGTCCTCGTCTGCTTACCCCACCTGAAACCACAGGTGACGCCATCCCGGAGACAGACGCTCCACTCACTCCACTCTCCTAGTGGAGCTAGGACACAGTTTTCTAATGGAGGAAATAGAAAACCTTCATCAAAAAGAGTGTTTTAACACAAAACAGACTGTAATTGTCAGTACCAATACAGTAAAAATAATGGCACCAGTAAAGGGTCTGACAATGATTTCATCCCAATATCTAACAGCAGCCTACACTGTAGAGGTCTGTGTGTCTCTTCGTAGATATTGTCTGTGAAGGTTCTCAGTCATCCAGGTCATCGTAGTCAAAGGAGCTTGCAAAGAAAAGCGTCTGGACTTCTTTAAGTTACTTGAAGACGTTTCACCTCTCATCCGAGAGGCTTCTTCAGTTCTAAGGTCAAATGGTGGAGAGTCCCAGATATAAACCTGGTGGGAGTGTCCCCCCACAGAGGGACAAAAGGACCCCCTGATGATCCTCTAATCGCCTGAGCCAAGGTGTGGAACTGGGTGTGGGTCCCAATCAGCCAGAGTTTCGGGTGAGTTCATTGTGAAACCTGGCCCCACCTTATCATGCAAATTCCTGAGGTCAGATGGCCCAGGGTGTGAGTGGGCGTTAAGGCATCTGGGAAGGGATCTCAAAACTGGATTATAGATGGCAGAGAGTTGGTGTCGTAAACCACCGCCTCTGTTCAAAGATGGTCGCTCACAGTGGACATAGATGGCTTCTTTCACTCCTCTTTCAAACCATCTGTCCTCTCTGTCCAAAATGTGAACATTGGCATCCTCGAAAGATCCTTCGTAGATATTCTTCCTCAGCTGATCTCTGACCCACCATCAAACCAGTCATGCTGAATGTTGTTACAAAAGTGTAACAATGTTATGGCTTCTATAGCGCTTTTGTGTTTGTCACATGTTTTGAGAGTGAACCTGCTCTCATATGTGAAAAGCACAGTGCACCAGTGGTGGACCTGCCTATTCTTGTATTCTATAGCAATTGCCACTTGGGTTCCACAGTAACTGTCTGGCAACTGTCTGTTTCTAATTTTTTGGTCATAGACATTCACACTAATGGCCTGCTGAGGACATTTTGTAGCTTTGACACTAATTATCCTGTTCTTCCTTGCACAAAGGAGCAGATACCGGCCCTTCTGATGGGTTAAGCGTCCTCTACGGCCCTGTCCAGCTCTCCTAGAGTAACTGCCTGTCTCCTGGAATCTCCTCTTTGCTCTTCAGGCTTTGCTGGATGATAAAGCAAACCTTCTGGCAATGGTACTTACTGAAGTACCTTCCTGGATGAGCTGAATTACCTATGATTAGCTGTACGTGGGGCGCAGGCTCTCAATTTACCGGTCGATCTACGTCCCTACCCTCACCTATGGCCATGAGCTGTGGGTAGTGACCGAAAGAATGAGATCGCGGATACAAGCGGCAGAAATGAGCTTCCTCTGAAGGGTGGCTGGCCTCTCCCTTAGAGATAGGGTGAGAAGTTCAGCCATCCGGGAGGGGCTCAGAGTAGAGCGGCTGCTCCTCCACATCGAAAGGAGCCAGCTGAGGTGGTTCGGGCATCGGACAAGGATTCCTCCTGGGCGCCTCCTGGGTGAGGTGTTCCGAGCATGTCCCACCGAGAGGAGGCCCCAGGGCAGACCCAGGACACGCTGGAGAGATTATATCTCTCGGCTGGCCTGGGAACGCCTTGGTGTTCCCCCGGATAAGCTAGAGGCAGTGGCTGGGGAGAGGGAGGTCTGGGCTTCTCTGCTTAGGCTGCTGCCCCCGCGACCCGGTCCCGGATAACGCGGAAGGATGGATGGATGGATGGATGGATGGTGCCCAGGTATCACTTTATGCTACCAATAACCTGACCTGATCAATATTACAGAAGTTTAACTGACTTGATGCTATACTCTGATCAAAATGTGTTCCTTTAATTTTTTTGAGCAGTTTATATTAAGACTAACATTTTATTTCAGACCCCTTACAAACACGTTGCTATAATCAAAGGTAGATGAATGCTAGATGAAGAGTTACTACAGTGGTCATTACACTTGCAGTAACTGGCTGAATGGTGAGTGATGTCACCCTCAAAATCAGCTGCTGCAAAATTTTCCAGACAGACCACAAAGGAAAATCGGTAACCTTCGCCAAAACGGGGCAACAATTGGAAATCATTATCATTATCACTGTCCATTATCACTGTTTATTTGAAATAAAGAGATTTCCAGAGACTGCTTTCTGCAGTTGCTTGAGGTGTGTACTAACAGTCAGACATGAAACCCTAACACTGATATGAAAAACAGATGTGGTCTCGATGCCAAGAAGCAACAGTAGCTGCAGATGGTGTCTGTAGAAGGCAGAGGAATATCGACCAGTGTCAAATGATGAGTGAGTTCTACAATACATCTCACTTAGTCAGAAGGCAGAGATGATACACAATGAGATATGAAGATAAATTCTAAAACCTCTTTGAAGACCTTTAATATGAATCGTGTGTTGCATTCTGGTTTGACTCCATCAAAAAGAATTTCACTGGGAAATGAATTGGATGAGAAAGAAAGGGAGTAGAGGAGTGTAAGACATGTTTCAGAGGAAGGTAGATTTTTTCCCCTTTAAACTAAATGTAGCAGTCACGCTGTCATCTTCATTTAATGTGATAAACAGTTTGAAATTCTGTTAATGCCATATCCTTTGCATGAGAAACAAAAGCTACAGGTCAAATTCAGTTTAGCAAAATTATTAGGCAAATTTCAGTGAGATAAAACTCCCGCAAACCACAGATAATCAAATAATCAATCACACATGAAACACAGTAGAGATGTGGCCACAGAGCCAGAGAGGTAGATAAAAGGAGATGAGCTTGCAAGAACAGGCCTGCTGTTGATTAAACCTTTCAGATTAGTTTCACTAATGTGTCCATTGCACAGCAGACCCTCATTTTTATAGCTGGAGTCAGGAAAGCTTTAGTTAATACACTCTATACAGTAAGTTAGAACAAGAAATAAGATAGGAAACAATATGTTTATTTTATTTGTACTGCTTAAGAGGTTTTCAGTCAAAACGTTAACATGCCACACTCAAAAGGGTTGTAGTGAAAATGAAATTCATTTGCAATTTCTTTTTTTGTAATTTCAAAAGCAGGCTTGGAGACAATAGTAAATCAGTGTTAATGTTTGTTAGAAATAGAAATAGAAACACATACCTGCTAACTAGTACTTAGTAAACGTAATAAAATACAAGAATTTTACTAACGACAGATGAAACACAGTCATTTGGATAGTCTGTACCACACAGAGTCCAAGAAGCAGTGGAGCTAGTAGTAGCTATAAATGTATGGATGCATCCTGCCCTGAATCCAGTGTGAGAGGAAGATGAAATGCCTGCCTAGAAGCAGAAGAAGTCCTAATACAAATGGAAATACGAATGGAAAGACATATATTATAGTGAATGGGACTGCAAACAATGGCTCGTGTCCCAAGCAATCCTTCAAATCAACCCTTTAAACTAGCTTTGTACACTGGAGACAGCTCTTGGAGAGTGAAGGAACTCACTCTAAATTGGTGAGATCAAAGCTGTTACTACAATTTATTTTTTTACATGAAGCAATAGCTTTTTAAAGGACACTACCTACCTAATGTCAATAACAGTGCTAATAGGGTTTTAGTCAGGGTGCAGTGGGGAGAGAGACTGACCGAAGGGTGAATGGGTCACCAATCTATTTCAGAGTTGATGTAGAGAAAGACAACCATTCACTCTCAACATTCATTCATTTATTAGTTAATGCTATATTACTATATATTATTATACTATATTAATGCTTATTCCGTTTTCTAGAGGCCATTATCTATAATCATGTCAAAATACATTTTTCTCAGGATCACAAACAGAGGGACAAGGGATTTGACTTATTAAGTTACAAATGATATCAAAAGTGTAACTTACCAAGGCAGTCTGTCTGGTGGGGACGAGTTCCCTCTGGGCAGTGGGTCAGACACTTGCCTTTGTAAAGCTGGAAGCCAGGCTTACACTTGGTGCAGAAGTCCCGGCTGAAACATTGCTCACAGTCTGAAGAACGGCACTCTGAGAGGAAACAGATTATCACACACAGTGTAGAGTACTTGGGTAATCATTGTTACATGAAAAAGTCCATTTTTCACCTGGTCACACATATTTTCATTTTAGCTGAGAGGGTGAACACAATAATTAAAAAGCTGAATTTGTCCAGTGAGAGAAAAGCTGCTGAAAACTAAAGGTGAAAAAAGAGAGTAGCATCTTTGCTTCCTGAATATCATATATTTCCTACTGAAACCTGCTGTTATGTCAGGAAACGCAGGAACAGTTAAAACCAATTCACTTTCAGAGAGGTGATTTGTATTTTGCTTTAGTCTTGTTTGCCAGCAGACAGAACGTGTTCTTTTGTGTGCTTGACAGATACAGATTGTGCAATACGTGCATCCAACAAAAACAAACTTTGTGCTGATGACATTTTGAGATGCCAAGCAACTGATTTGTTGTATCTAGAATCTTTATATATTAATAATAGAAGTCACGGTTCACAGAGCAGTCAGGGAAGATTGTGTCTTTGCTCTTTCACTGTTTCTCCGAGGTAAGGGCAAATCAGAAAGGATTTTAATATTACGTTTTGTGTTAAGGTTAAGGGGAGTCAGTGATAGTAAATATGTTTGGAAAAGAAATAAAGTGAACTATTGTGGAATCTTTGATTTTCCCAGTAAATGAGACAGAAACTATGTGCTGTTGGGTAAAGTTTTCTTTTCGTTTATTAGGACAGCATGTTTCTGGAAAGAATTAAGCAAGGTGCATCTTGAAAAGAAAGAGAAAGAAGAAGTGGTCTGGGACTGCGGACTCTGTGTATGAGTACTGTCGGTTGTTATTCATTATTTCAGACCTCAAGACAGTTAAGTCATACGTGCTAATGTGAGTAAGACTATCAGCAAATATTTAGTCACAGTCAGAGATCTCTGCAGGGGAAAGAACCCATTTTTGTAAAAAAAACCCAAAAAAACGCACTCATGCAGCGGTTGACATCCTTTCCTCTCTGTCCGTAGTGTCCTGCAGGGCAGGCGTGGAGACAAGTTCCATGGTGAGATATCCCCTCCCTCTGCAGGAACAGGAAGAGTCGCTCTGGGCAACGCACGCAGCCGTTGTCCCGGGAACACTCCAAACAGCTCCGACAGTCCTCTGATGTTTCTCTCTGAGCTGCAGGAGACAATAGGAAGACGATTAAGCCAGAGCTGCATTCAGGAGAGGAGTTATTAAGGTAAAAGTAGAGGAGGGAGAGAGTAAGGAAAAAATAAAAGCCAGGAAGCGAGAGGATGAGGAAGGAAAGGAGAGACCACAAATCCTCAAGATACCAAGAGGATTTCGGGAAAGATCCACTGTTGAAAATCAACACATTACCAGGAACTCTATAAAAATCATGCATTGAAGCGTTACGGTATTTCACTCCATCAAATAGTTGTAGTAATTGCTTTTGTAATGGCACACACTTCTTTTTGAGGTTCAGCATCTTTGATATTTCTTAGTTTGCTGCCTTGTTAGCTCAAATAGAGAAGAGCACAGAGTGTGATGCTGTGTCTATATGTCCTTTTAGCTAACTCCTTACATGTACATTACCAGGTGCACAAAGGAAGTCGTGTCCTGACAAAACTTACATGTCACTCTGACGATGCTCTCCTGATGACTTGATAGTCTAACACTTTCTTGGTATGAGTAGCTCTTTAGAAACTGTAGGTCGCTGATAATGAGTAGGATTACGTTTAGTAAGAAATATTCTTTATTTGACATGAAAACAGCACCAACGCTCTTTCTGTTCATCGACTCCCTGCTACTGCAGAGATTACAGACTGAAGCACTGATCAGTAACTCAACTTATAACTTATGACTAATAGTTGGATTTTTCTTTCATAATAATAAAATTTAGCTCTACAACGTTTTGATAAATATAAATATTATTATCACATATTATTAAGTGATATATGTCAACAAATAGATATTTTATTGTATTTCTATCCCAAAAATGTGATATGTACTGTAACAGTGAGGTACAGTATGACAGTCAAGCTTAGATCTAAGCCAAGGTAAGTCTTATATTATAACCAGAGATGGGCAGTAACGCGGTACTTGTACCGCGTTACTGTAATCCGATTACTTTTTTCAAGTAACGAGTAAAGTAAGGGATTACTATTGCAAAAACGGTAATTGGATTACCGTTACTTTCCCGTAGGAACGCTGCGTTACTGCGTTACTAAAACCATGATTTTTTGCGAGAATGTCTCATGACAGTGAGGTAAGCAAGTGCGACGTTTGTGAAAACAGCTGTGTACAGAGCAACAATGGATAATATATCGAGTGCGGGAGAGAGTATGAGCGTGCAGCGTTTAAAGCGTGGAAGTACTGACCTTACTTTGAGTTTGATTCCATAAAAAGTGACATAAAAATTAGTGTCCGTTGTGCGTGGGAAGAAAACTTCTTTTTACAGCGAAAAAAACCCCTGAACTTCCGTGCAAACGCAGAGTGCGCTATGACGTAATGGGAAATTCACAGAGAAACTCGCGGATTCTTCCACTGACCGCTGCGGCACACCTGCACCAAGGTAAACCTCCGCCCACCTGCTTTACAGGTGAAAATAGAGCAAAAGGACCGCTGAGTCTTTGACTTTATTTATTTTCTGCTGTGTTTTACTTGCATCTATTTGAAAGAGTGAGTGTAAATACAAAAAATATTTTATTTTATGTGCTGGAATGTGCAGAAAATAGGTTTAAATATTAAACAAATTTCTTCCAGTCAGAGAATGTTGCATATAATTAAATTTTGTCTTTTTAAAAGATTAAAACGAATAAAACAAGTTTTAAAAAGGGACTTTTCCATTTGATTACATTTTGTATGATGGATTATGTAGAAAAAGTAGAATTGGGCTGAAAGATCTATCGCTTTATCACCTATTCAGGTTGTAAATCGTGTTTTTAAAAAGTAACTAAGTAACTAAGTAACTAAGTAATTAATTACTTTTGAAAATAAGTAATCAGTAAAGTAACGGGATTACTTTTTGGGGGAAGTAATCAGTAATTAGTTACTGATGACTTTTTTCAAGTAACTTGACCAACACTGATTATAACAAAAGCAAGTGGCTGTATCTGCTTCCAGGTACAGAGAAGACTCGACAAAGAAAGAAAGAATGCTTTCAATCCATCGGGGATAAGGAGGGATATGGAAAGACAAGCAAGGTAGGATGGAAATTTGGATTGAGCAGCAGACAGCGAGTGTGCGTGAGTCTGAGCAATCGCACTCTGATCCTTGTGGGTCACTACATTCATCTTGTTATGTGTGGCTGTGGTTTAGGATGTGTTTGTGTGTGTGTGCAAAAGCAAAAGTGAAACCTGTCTTAAAAAGTTTTCAAATACCCAAATCATGTTATTCGTTCATAGATAAAGACACAGAAGATCATGTAACTTCAAGGCAACTATGAAAACATTTAATCATGTATAGTCTTGTTTAGTTTCTCATTAAATGTTGACCTTTTTTTGACTGTCAAATCAAGAGTTACGAACAGCTTTTTAACAGTTTTTTCTTATAATCACTCAAGGGTTGGAGCTGGCGTTTTAAGTTTTGTGCATAATTATCTTTAGTTTTTAATTTTTGGTTTTCTTTGGATTGTAAATTGGTGAAATCTAGCTTTCTTTTCAGTTCTGAGCTTTAGTTACTGATTTGAGGGTTGTATTTAGTTAGTTTCCCTCTTGGTTTCAATTCTGTTCCTCCTTCTGTCTCATCTGTATTTGTTTCCTCATCACTGTCCCGTGCCTCACTCTCAATATTTCTGCCTGTTTTCTTTAGTTACTTCCTGTGTTTACTTTGAGGTTTAGTTTTCCTAAATCATGGGATGTGCAGCTTTTCTTCCTGTCCCTGCTTTGATTGTCTTTAGTTGTGTTTTGGTCCCCAGCTGTTTCCTCTTTCCTTATTTCCCCTTTGCTTTTCCTTTCCTGCGGTTTTTTTTTTTCCTGGATTAACAGATTTCTTGAATAGGTGACCTGTTATCTGTTGGACTTTGAACTTGCTTTTCCTTGAACAAAAAGTTTTAAAACTTGTTTCATGACACAAATGCATCACATGGGAATGTTCTTTTAATTTTTAATGACTGCTGATGAAAATAATTTCTTTTTTCCTCAGGAGTGAATCCTGAAGAAAAAATACCAACAATTCAACAATAACAAGTTGGAGAGCTCAGTGATTTTAGATGAGAAGCAGTGAAACTAGTTGGAAAAATGTGTCCTGTGAACTCTTTCATCTTTCAAGAAAGGGCAAAGATTTCATTTTAGAGCTTCTGTTTCTGTTAATAGACTGTTATTCAGTCTATTAATGGCATACGGCCAGTCCAACATAAGCTGTTCCTCTCACGTCTGTCAATAGTCCGTTTATGACCATAGACTTTATAAGAAGAGTGACCCAGCACCTGTTTGCAATCTGCTGTTTTGAAGGCACTATTTAATCATTGTATCTGTCACCATCTTTAATTTTTAGAAACAGAGCTCACCATATCTGAATAAGATAGTGAAGCTAAATTAATGCATTCACACTATTATCGTTAGTTATTATTAATCTCTGGCACTCTTCCATTGTGTGTCTTTCGTCCTCCCATCACCCTCAGCATGTCGTGGCAGATGACACGTTCTGCATGAGGTTCCTGCTAAAAGAGTTTTTCCTTCCCACAGTCGCCTAATGTTTGTTCACAGGGGACTCATTTTTAGTGTTTCTCTTAATTATTTTATCAAGTGCCTCGAGGTGACTTTGTTTGTGAACTGAATATAATTGTATTGCAAAGATATACAAGCTACATGGATTTAGCAAATAAGGATAACTTGTCTTAACCATCACATAAATAAAATAATGGAATTTCATTCGCCAAAATTTGAGCAGAATGCAAAATGTATATAATATATATTCTGTTTTCATATATATATATATTACCTATGAAAACATCTTTAGCCCTACATGACAATAGTGCTTTGGTAATTTTTTTTATAAAACACTAAATCAAATGCAATAGGTTCTACTCCTTTGAAAAGGTAATTAAAATTTTTGGTGTTGAAGATTTGTTTTCAAGTGATCTTGGCAGAGTTACTAAACAACAGACTTCCAAAGACAGAGTTTTCAACTCCAGTGCAGAGTGGAACAGAGCAGATTTCCCCAGAATAACTCAGTGATTCATTTCGGTTTTGAGACCCGCTGAGCTCTCAGCTCATTGTCTGAAAAACAGTTCTCTACACATATGCTATCGATCTGCAGGCTTAAGGGACTTACAGAGGAGCGGCAGGTTAAGGTAGCGTAAAACGCTGAACTTTGACCTTGTATGGGATTGCCCTGGGTTTTTAACAAGCACCAGGTGTAACAAGATCTGTTGGGGTTTCAGGGAAAGATGTTAACATTTTGGAAAGAGCTTACACCCTAAAACATAATTCACAAAACTGGAGTATTTAAGGAAAGTGAAGGCATAAAGATCACTGAACTAAGTTTAAATAGGAAAAATAAGGAAACAATAATGGTTTTGAAGCTAAGCTAAGTTCTCCAACTTGTCATATCCATATGAGCAGTTTCTTCCTGATGTCTGAAATTTCAGCTTGCAGCTGAGTTGACATTTGATGCTGTTTGTTTGTGTGTAAGTTAAGAACTTTTAAAAAATGCAATGAACCCTATAATAAAAATCTAAGTTGTGTTTCTTTACATGGTATATGTAATCTAGTTAAATAACCCAATCAAAAAACAAACAAATCCTGGTTATGCTATAAGTTTACATATTTAAGTTAAAATGATCACACCCATTTTAAAATATATTCTTAACAGGAACAGATATGTTTCAACAGTGCTCCATAATGTGTACATTAACTAGAAAAAGGTGGAGTCGCACACTAAAAAAACACAAGCTGTAGGGGTGCTACCGTCATGTCCCAATGTCCAGACACTTGACAGCAGCTGAGTCAAAAATGTGCTGCAATTTAACATCTTTTTCACTTCTTGATCTCCCAGCTTGTGTTAAATTTTCATCTACTTTCTTCTAGCTTTAAATGTTGTTATGGAGCCCCTGGAGATCTGTAAAACCTTTGTCTTGTGCGCTTCACAAGGTGTTTGCACAACATTATTGATTTGAGTGCATAAAACTGTTACCTTATGTGACATTAGAGCTCTGCATGATGGTCCTGATAGGCTGTTTGTATTCTGATGCAGCTTTGTTTTTAATTGTTTTTATGTTAACTATAATAAATGGGAAATATAAGGAGACTCTGTAGATTTTTCTCTTTATATGTTATACTTGTTTTGATTACTGTCTGTTTTCAGTGCAATGATGCAATGTTCTTCATCTTCTATGCTGTTTCAGAGAAGGTTGCTCAATAATTAGTCAGACTTTTCTTGCAGATGTAGCATCAATTGCTTAATATTGACTGATGATTTCATGTTTAATGCTGCTACACACACTTTGATAAACAGGGGCATTGATTCAGTAGTTTTCTAAAACATAATGGGGTTTTTTTTTCAATTTCCGAGTGCTCGTTTTTAAAGAGTTTGACTCTTTAAAATTCTTTGACTTTATTCTTTACCTTATGTTTTCCCAAAAGGCAAAATCATTTAGCCAAAATTGTTGGTGAACAGACATGGATCACTAGTAGCATCCAAGTGGCAGTCTTAGAAAGTGAAACATAAAGCCTTTGCAGAACCTCCACCAACTGTACTGCTGGTACATGTTAGACTCCCATGTTAAAATGCTTATCTTTACAGCATGACAAATAGATTGGGTCTCTATTATTGATTAAAGATATGCATTACTGGGGGGGGCAACTTTGAGTATTGGGTTGCAAACCAGACCAATAACTATCAAAGAGGTCTGTGCTTTATATAGTATTTGCATATTTTTTGGTGCTGCTATTAATGCACATTTAAAGAGGTTTGGACCTCTGCAGCTACTGCACCATGCCCTTCAGCAAGCCTGCTCTGTAACGTTACGTGGTCTGCCACTTTACGGCTGAGTTGCTGTGGTTCCTAAATGCTTCCACTTTCCCATAATGCCACTTAGAGTCTGAGAGAAGAAATTTCATAAACTGACTTGTTGCAATGATGGCATCCTATCAGAATACCAAACTCTTTTTTTTTTAGCAACAAGTTGTAAAGGCAAACTTGGTGCTCATTTTTATACACCTGTAACAATCGGACCAGAAACACCAGAATTAAAAAATTAAGATGCGTGACTCATCCCTTAATGTATAATCATAAATGTGTAGCCAGTGAGAAATGTACTACTTTCAAAGTTCCCAGTGCCATTGCTACAGTATAAAATATAAAACATTGGGTAAACAACTTCTCTAACACCTGTGCCCACAAAGTCTTTATTTTGAGTAATACAGATAGACCTGGTAGATGCAGACAGGTAATGATTTGACTAAAATTCAGTGTGCCTCTCAAAAAAGGCTTAAGTCATCCAAACTAAAATGGTACTTTGCTTCATTACACATTACAGACTTGGACGATGTGTCTCATAATAATGGTGCAGTTCTTACTTATTTTGCAAGTTGTTATGCTGTCATATTAAGTCTCTTGAGTGTGTGAGAGGAGTAGGTGGAAGCATTTTTCTACAATTTTCTGTTGTTTTTCCCCCCATTGAGTGTTTTTTTTACTACAGTCAGTCATAAACATGAATACTGATAGAGTGAGGGATAATTGCAGAAGAAAAAAGAGCAAACAAGGAATGAAGAGAAAAGGCAGATTAAAATTAAGCTACTTTCCGCTGCTCCCTAATTCACAAGTGGTCGTCCCAGCGGGTAGCTCCTCATGTTTGATTTGACAGAGTTTTACGTGGGATGCCCTCCCTTTCCTGACACAACCCCTGAGGAATTTGTGCCTCCTCCCGGGAAGGAAAAATCAAATGACAGCATAAATCTCCGTGGTAAAAAGAGATGAATGCTGACAGCAGGTCAAGCAGTCATTCCAACAGCTAGCATTTAACCCTTTAGACCTATAAATGCAATCCAACATTAACCTGTTCTAAGGTATTAGCATCAAATGTCATCCAGTATGTTCAGCTCGTATAATGTATTATTTTTTAAGTAGGAGTTTTTATAAGTCATTATAACTTGCATATTTTATAGGCTATCTTCTAATGTGTTTGGTTAATATTCTCTTGCCTCATTTGGGAAACATTAAGGATTAAAGATTCCACTTTAGGACTTGCATGAAGTTGTTTACACATGCTGTACAGTAGTAGCCATTTTGTGGCAATGATTTAATTTTAAATGTGAAACATGATAAAGATGACTAAATAATAAATTATTCATGTGTCATGTTACCATCTATGTGCGTCCAGTACCATCACACGTTTATCATACGCACATGACAGAATTAAGATTTTGAAAATGTATCTCTCGTTCTTTCAATTTGCCTTTTCACAACCTGAATTGGAAGCGCATAAACCTGAGTGAGTGTTAGTGGCAACTGATGGCTTTATGAAGCCCCTATAATTATTATCTTAACACTTGACCTCTAGGTGGGTGACGGGGGCAGAGAGAAAAATGTTACAAGCCAGAATGTTGGTCTAATTGAGACCGGATCCCCCTCTATTAGTCTCTGATTTCTTAGGAAATACCAGACACCGGTGAGCACGAGGGTTACCACAGACCTGTGTGGCTGTGGTCTGGACTATTTTCAGAGGGATTGGATAAGAAAGTGATTAGAGACAAATCTGGATCTGGAGATAATTCCCAAACACTGTGACTATATGCTGGTACAGAGTTTAACAAGAAAAGACATGCTAGTTTATACACTGAATACTGAAGAAATAAAGTAATTTGTGGAAATAAAAAGTGATTCTTATTTATTAGAAATAATCTCTATACAATAAGTTCTGTGGAATGTTTCTGAAATACTTGTTTTGTGGGTTTCTGGAGTAATTAACAGAAAAATGGATCTTTCTGTGTTAGGTGATTTAATTAGACCAGATAAATATCATTATGATGATGATAAAGTTATATGAGAGCTGTGTAAACAAGAACTGCATCAACCTAAGCTTCTTTAATGACACCTGATCTCTAGTGTAAGCATGTCTTAAATGATGATGATGATGAATAAATATATATTTGTATTGTTTGTCTGTATCGTTACGTTTTTAAAATGATGCACAGGTCTCTCCAGTTGGTTTCTGTTTTGTTGTATGTGTGAAAAATAACTTCATTTGTTAAGAAAGTGGGAAAAAAATTGAAACCGCAGTAATTGCTGTTGTAATGCTATCATGCTAACAGCCTCTTTGTGGTCTTTTCATGGTGTACTCACCACTTTGCTTCTGCATGATGCCGGACCCCATCCTGATCACTTCACATAACAAGGACATCACAAGGAGTGGCAAATGCATCTGGGCTGCTGGTAAGCACCCGTTTCAGCGCCGGGTTGCGGACATCTGCAAAGACTCCAGGGTTTCAGTTGAAAATATAGTTCCACTGTGAGGCACAGAAAGAAACGAGAATAGAAAGGGGCAAAGACTCAGGGTTTAAAAGACGTAGGGGTGGATGGAGATGAAGGGAAGAAGATAAACATGAGGGACCAAAGCAGAAATAAGAATGAGTGCTGAAGTGAGAGAAGAGAGGAAACACAAGGAAAAAAAATCCTTTTTCTCTTTGTCCTGTTTCGCAGAGATGATTTAGGACTGAGATGAGGAGACAGGCAGCCATAGACAACAAAGAAGAGCACAGGAGAGGGACGGATAGGTGGTGAAGAAAGCAGAGAGGCTTGTCTGCTTCCTCAGACTGGCAGATTGGAGGGAAAACTCTACATTTAACTACCACTGTCAAATTTGCGATAAACGAGCTCCACTTATCCCACAACCATCTTTAACCCTTTAAGGCTGCACTCTCAGCCCTAAGTGGTTCCATATTTCCAGCTTGATCTTTAGCCTCCTCCTCCTGGCTCAGTCTATTGTTGTTCAGTCTCTTCTTTTTATTATCCCTGTTTATTTATTTTTGTGCAAGTACTGGGTAACTTTGTTTTCTATGGCAAAGTCAGTAAACTTAATTTGACCACCTTGAAAGAAAAAAAGCAGCTGGAAACAGCAGAGCTAAGACTCTAAAATGTGATTATAGCCTGCCACGTTTTGGCAATTGATTTGTTGTGCCTGTTTGGGTAAGTAGTCAGGTAAGTGAGCAAGGGCAAGGAAAATTCATCTCTTTGGTGGACCCCAAACCTCAGTCGCTGGGAATTTGTTTTGATTATACAAATATATGATGAAATACATCACTACACCCATTTTTGTTTTGACATTGACAAAGTCTGTCTGATTTGGTAGGTTTTTAACTTAATATAAAAAGTATAATCCACCATTTGGATTTTAGGATGTTTTAACAGCAAGTCAGTCCTGGTCAAAATTACTGCAATAGTTGCTAATATGTTTGGAACCAACATGTTTTGCAACTTACACATCATACTAATAAAAACATTATCCAGTCTTTCAAAACATGCTTCCTTTTTTCTTATTATTGGTGTAAAATGTTATAATAATATGGCATTAAGAGACACTGTCACTATAAAAATGATTCATTTGTTTTCTAGATGTAGACACAATATTAAGCCCTTCTAAAAAAGAAACAAACAAATCCCGCTGCATGGCTGGCAGTGTTGTGGCTTTGACTCACATGTTGCATGCTATTCCCTTTTGTTTGTTCTGTTTTTTTTCATCCTGTTTATTAAGAACAACCTTAATGTTTCATGTCATGTCTCTATTTAGACTAATTGTCTTTTAAACTGAAGCTAATTTAAAGATTTAATTACTAGATCAAAGATACAGATTTATGTAGCAGAGAAAATCTTTTTGTTTTTTTACAGTCTAGAAAAGAAAACAGTTATGGTGATTTGGATTTGTTGCTGGCACCAGTGGATGAACCCCATTGCTCACTGGCAAATGTCTTACGGGAAAGAACTACATATTAAAAATATTTTTAAATCCTCATACTGCCTACCACTGATAAACAACTTTATGTCTCTGAAACTGAGCTTTTTCCAGCAGTTTGGATGATCTAAGAACCCATCAGTGAAATGTTACATGTTTAAATGTACTGGCAGCTAACAGATCCAAATCTTAAGATTAGTAAGACACTAAATTCAGAACCTCCCTGAAACCACAGATGTGTATTTGTCCCGTCTCTCTCTCTCTCTTCACCCGCTTCTCCCTGAGCCTGGTTCGACAAGAGGCTTCTTCCCGTTAAAAGAAGGTTTTTCCATCCCTTTGTCACCAAGTGCTCGCTCAAAGGGGGTCAGCTAATTGTTGGAATTTTCTCTGTATTATTGTAGGCTATTTATCTTATAATATAAATAGCCTCGAGAGAACTGTAATTGTGATTTGATGAAAAAGTGAATTGAAAAGGTTTAAAATGAATGCGAGTAGCCATGATAGTAAAATAGTTTGCAAGGATTCAGCTGTATTTAAACAATTTCCTTTTTAGAATTTTGGTTCTCATATAAAGCTTTTCTATTCCACCTGAGCACTTTATACAACCTGCTGCATTCACACATTCCTACCTCCATAAACCTTTTATCTGACACACACATGTTTATGCTCCAGTGAACACACTGGAGAACAACCTGTGGTTAGTATCTTGCCCAAGGATATTTGACATGCAGACCAGAGCAACCAGGGATTGAACCACCAACCTTCCAATTAGTAGCTCTACCTCCTCAGCTTCCTCCTATTCTATGCCACTGCTTTTAATTTTAATTTAATAACAGATTTTCTCTAATGGCATCAACCAATCAATATAATGTTTACAATGAATCAAGAGTCATACAAATTATTTAGACTTGGACTGTTAGTTTGACAAAATAAAATCAGTGATGTGACCGAACTATGAAAACGAATAATTTTGGGATTCTAGAATCTCCTTTAGTCCAGCACAGAGCAGACTGTTTTTGTGGTTCTCATTAAAACCGTATGGTGTTATGATGGGAAACGTCAACCCAAGTCTTTGGAATAGACAAACCACTGAAATGTTAAAAACAAAAGCTTTCAGTCTGTAAAAATAGAATTTGTTTTTCTTGAGGTCCAGTAGAGATGACTCTATGGAGATACAAGGTTTTAATTCGTTTCCCTCTGCACACATTTAGCAATGCTGCAATCCCTCGATTGACTGTCAGGCTTCCACATTAAGATGTTTTCAGACCACAGCCTTTTTACAGAGTTGGACAGAGTAAACTGTGGCTTGTGGTAAAATTAGAAGAAGACAGACATCAAGTAAGAAGAATTGGTGTCTGAAGCTCTGCCCGTGTTTGCACTGCTCATGGTAAGTTTAGTCTTGATTTGAGATTTATTTGTTCTAAACATGTTCAGCAGGGTGTTAGTTAGTGTCCCACTATGTACACATACATGGTGAACTGTAAAACAGCCTCTAATTAAATTACTTGAAATTATACGCCTTAAATATACTGGTTTTAGAGAATTTACTGTCTGCTTCATCTGTCTGCTGAAGGGGTCCTCTGTGCCATTTAAATTCTGACATCACTATTGAAAAAACTCCCGGATGGCAACATGTGTTAGAAAACTGTTCCTGAGGGCACACAAAGCACGATGGTGCTGTCACAGTGTTGCAACAACAAGTAAACCTTTGCTGTCAAGAGAAAATCTGCTGACTAAAGCTGCTTTTCAACCCAAAGAACTCTTAGTCCCAGGAACTTTTTTAAAAGAACCAAAAAGTTTATTGGATTGTTTGTGTTTTCAGAATGTTGGGCACAATATTTGATAAAAATATGAAACAGTAGCCTCTAAAAAGCCGATAGTTTTTCATGTGTTAACTTTCTGCTGCAAAAACACTAAGTTAAGGAAATTAGCACACTATTCATATTCCTTTTTCATGATAACAGCCTGAGTTTTTCATATCATTTTGAAGTGAGACACTATAACAAGCTGCCCCTGTCCTGTAGGTTGTGTTAATGCATCTAGAGGACTAATATGTTGAACAACTGCTGATGACATGTAACAAGGATGCTGTCAGGTCTTTAGATTCATTCTAGGTTACGGTGAGTTTTGGTTTTAAGCTCCATAGTCTTCTGAAGCAGACTAAAACACAGGAGAACAGGCCTTTGCGATTGCTCTGACTATACTCTGGAACAGTCTGCCCATTTAAATTAGGATCTGTCAGGGGTTGCTGAGTGGATGAGAGAAGGAGGACCCAAACGCTGGACTCACAGGTAGGTAGGTGAAGGTGGGTGTTTATTGTCGATTCAGTGATCAAACAGAACAGAGGAAGGAAATGGCTGGCTGGACGAATGACTGACTGAAAGGCTGGCTGACTGAACGAAGGCGGAGACGACAACATAACATCAATGACACGACAGAGAACTGGTGAAACCGAGGAACTTAAATACACAGGTTGAATGATGACAATGATTGGAAACAGGTGAGTACAGGGCTGAACATAATCTGACTAATGACACAAGCTGACACGGGGAACAAACAGGAAGTGAAACAGGCAGTAGATAAATGGTGAACGTGAACTGAAAATACTGGGTCAACGACCCAGAAACCCTGACAGTACCCCCCCTCCAAAGGCCGGCACCCGACGGCCAAAAGAAAGAAAAACCAGAACAGGGCGGGCGGAGGGGGCCCAGGACGGAGGGACGGAGTCCAAAACAAAAACAGTTCAGGTGGGCGGCCGCGAGGAAGACGGCGGCGGCCGCTGAGCTGGTCCGGAGGGCGGCCGCGAGGAAGGCGGCGGCGGAGCAGGTCCGGAGGGCGGCCACGCCGGCGATGACGTCCAGAACGTGGCTGGGGCGACGGCGCGGCAGCCGCAGGACCAGGCAAAGCAGAAGCCGAGGCTGAGTCTGGACCAGGCGGAGCAGAAGCCGAGGCTGAGTCTGGACCAGGCGGAGCAGAAGCCGAGGCTGAGTCTGGACCAGGCGGAGCAGAAGCCGAGGCTGAGTCTGGACCAGGCGGAGCAGAAGCCGAGGCTGAGTCTGGACCAGGCGGAGCAGAAGCCGAGGCTGAGTCTGAGGCTGGACCAGGCGACGGCACGGGAGCCGGGGGTGACGGAGCCACAGCTTTAGGGCCAGCGGGCGCGGAGGCCCCTGGCTGGAGACAGGCCGGGCCAGCGGGCGCGGAGGCCCCTGGCTGGAGAGCAGGAGGGCTCACAGCTGGCTCTGGGTGCTGTGGCTGCAGGTCCGGGAACTGAACAGGGTGGTGGATGAGTGACTGAACTACAGAAGACTGGACAACAGACTGGACAGGGGGCGACTGGACAGGGGGCGACTGGACTGACTGGACAGGAACAGACTGGAGAGCAGGCGAGGGAACTGACGGGGCTGGAAGCTGGAGAGCAGGTGAGGGAACTGACTGGAGTGGAAGCTGAACAGCAGGCGAGGGAACTGACTGGAGTGGAAGCTGAACAGCAGGCGAGGGAACTGACTGGAGTGGAAGCTGAACAGCAGGCGAGGGAACTGACTGGAGTGGAAGCTGAACAGCAGGCGAGGGAACTGACTGGAGTGGAAGCTGAACAGCAGGCGAGGGAACTGACTGGAGTGGAAAAGCTAAGGGATGAACAGAGGTGGGCGAGGCTAATGGCTGAGCTAACAACTGGGTTGCTGAAGGGGACAAAACTGCAGCCTGGGCTAATAAGGCTGGTGCCTGAGCAGGGGACACCTCAGCTAGCCTAACCAGTGATAGTGCAAGGGCGTGAAAAGCTGGATCAGGAGGTGGATGAAGAGGTGAAGTAGTAGGTGGACCGGTTTGCTCTTCCAAGCCTCCAGGGAGGTCAGGCTGGGTTGAGGCCGCCCTCAGCCTGGGCGCTGGGACAGGCACGGGAGGTGGCTGGACACCAGTCACCCCCACCCGGGAAACAAGAGCGGATGTGGAGGTAGACTGCGTCGCAGCTGCCTTCCTCCTGGGAGCTGGCACTGGTGTGGGTGTAGGCCGGGCCCTAGTCATCTGAGGAGGAGAAATGGATGAAGAGGAAGGCCGAATCTGGGCTGCTGTGCTGGTGGGAAATGGCTGAGTAATGGGTGTGGTAATAGTGACCGGGTGTGTGCTACTGGCAGGTTTATCAGGGATTGGTCTGGTTTGTCTGCCACCACGATTTACAGTCTTTGCGGGAGCAGAGCAGAAAAAAATCTTTCCAGTCTACATCATCCAGGAGGGAAACTCCCCATGAATCGGCGGTGAATCTATTAGTTATTTTAGGTGGAGAATCAAATGAGGAGGGTGGAAAATAGTCAGTGGAACTCACCACCGGGAGTTGCTGTAAATAGTCCATGTTATGGCGGCGTGTGCGCCGCTTTTTCCGGGAAGAGGAAGCGGGCGGGGTACACAGCCGAGCCTCCGGCGCGGGCGCCTCTGTTGAGCCGAGGTGGGAGGCGGAGCCGCTGTGCCGTGGCGAGGTTGAAGGTCCGGTGAATGAGACAGGTGGCGTGTGAGCGAGGAGCGGATCCGCGAGAGGGGGAGCGGCCGAAGCGCGGCGCGAAACGCCCACTCTCCGCGGCAGATGCTCCGGTGCATGGGAGGTAGCAGGTGGGTGAACGCGGCGTCTCCGAGGCCCGCCCAGAGCCAAGCGAGTGCCTTCGAAGACGTGCTCTTGCTCCGCGAAGAGCCGCTGTCTCTCCTTGAGCTTTTCTGCCCACAAGGAGAGCGCTGCCTCCTGCCGCTCAAAAAGGTCCGAGTCCGCTGGGTCCACAACGCGGGGTCGTGTCATTCTGTCAGGGGTTGCTGAGTGGATGAGAGAAGGAGGACCCAAACGCTGGACTCACAGGTAGGTAGGTGAAGGTGGGTGTTTATTGTCGATTCAGTGATCAAACAGAACAGAGGAAGGAAATGGCTGGCTGGCTGGACGAATGACTGACTGAAAGGCTGGCTGACTGAACGAAGGCGGAGACGACAACATAACATCAATGACACGACAGAGAACTGGTGAAACCGAGGAACTTAAATACACAGGTTGAATGATGACAATGATTGGAAACAGGTGAGTACAGGGCTGAACATAATCTGACTAATGACACAAGCTGACACGGGGAACAAACAGGAAGTGAAACAGGCAGTAGATAAATGGTGAACGTGAACTGAAAATACTGGGTCAACGACCCAGAAACCCTGACAGGATCTCTCCAACCCTTGACATTCTAAAATCCCATCTGAAAACACATCTTGACTCCCTAGCTTTTAATTGTGACAGAGTTTTGGTTTTGTTCTCTTTGTGTGTGTTTGATTGATTCTTTTTATGTGCTATATTCCTAGTATCTCTGATTTTTATTATCTATATTTCCAGGTCATAGGTTCTAGTTTTTTGTTAGTTTCCCTTTGTTTCCAGTCTGTGATTTTCATTAAATTATGTAATTTTTAGTTATTATCTTTTGTGTTCCCTTTCTTTGTCTCCCCAGTCAATCATGTCTTCATGTTTATCTCCCGTCTCTGTATTAAGTTCACGTGTCTTAGTCCTCATCTCAGTGTCTGTTACTTCCTTTTTAATAGTAAATAAATAAGTAACAAAGGAAGTAACAAGGAAGTGTTTGTTACGTCCTTTGTTACTTATACTGATAGTCCCTTGTCTTGTTTTGCTTCCTCTTGTCTCTTAGCTTAATTCGATTCAGCTGTATTCTCTTTCGTTTCGAAGGCATATGATGGGTATAGAATATTTCCCCCAAACTTCCCTGTCCCCTTTATTTTAGATCTGAATTTTGTAGACGCCTTAGTTACATGCATTTCTTTTTAGTTGCCATATAGCCAACCATGCATTCTCTTCCGTTTATCCAATTCATTAAGATTATGTATTAGTATAATTATACTAAGACTGAATGGATCCCAAAAATAAAAATAAAGTATGAGAACCAGAAAAGATTACAGAAAAAGATCCTATTAAGTAGAATGTGAAAGGAAAAACTACTATACTGGAAGTATTCTAGCTATATTTACATTAAAACATTTAATTGTGTTACTAAAATGATCAAGTCTAAACAAATGCACTGATATTAGGTTTCCCTGCTTCATGCCTACTCCTGGTAGGCAGTGCTGTGTAGCTCTCTATCATCTATAAAAGAAAAAAAATCTGGAATGTCATTTCATAATGGGGAAAATATGTTTTATAGAGGAGCGAGCTCAAAAAACATATAAACAACTCATTGAAGTATGCAGAGTACCAGGTATTAGAGTCCAAAAAACAATTAGGTGAGCGACCATAAAAGGGTCTGCATGTTTAGCAAAAAGAAAAATGGTATTTTGATCTGTTTCAGAAACGCTTCATTGCACGCATTTCCTGACTCTCAAAGCTAAGGAACGCTGTAAACGTTTACTCAAAAGAAAGGCCATCAAAGAAATGACAGAGTGGAAAGTTTGCTGTTCCTCACAGGTGCTGCATTTATCAGGAATGTGCAAAGTAAATGGGTTTAATTCCTTTGTAAACTGCACATCATGAATCTGTCACCATCAACAACTAAACAACTAAATGCATTAGAAAATGTTTTTTTAACAGTCAATGTGAGGTGGTGTGTGTTTAAGCCAAGGTTATTATCGTTAACGAAAACTAACGAAATAACGAAAACTAGAAGTGAAAAAACATTTTCGTTAACGGAAATAAAAATAAAAACAAAAAAAGGAAAACTAACTAAAACTGGAATGAGTGTTCACAAAACTAACTAAAATTAACTGAATTTATAGCAAAAATGTGTTTAGTTTTCGTTGATGTGTGCGTGTCATACAATAGTCAAGGGTGAAAATGAAGTTTAGTTTCCAGATTTTTTTCTTGCTGTGTCTCATTATGCCAGCAGGTGGCAAGTACGTTAGTCGAGTCGTCTGTGTTGCTATTCCGTCCACGCGCAGAATCATGTCAGGAAAAGTCGGGAGAAAGCGCCAGAGTCCAATTTGGGATTACTTTGAATATGACTGTGTTTTGGATAAAGCAAGTGTCTTGTAGTGGAAAGAGACAAATTATGAGGGACATTTCTAAAGGGAAAAAAATCCCACAAACCTTAAAGTGCACTTGAAAAGCTCACACAAGAAGGCTAACCTAGCTTACCTTGAGAAGGTAAGGGAGCACACTCAACCCTCATCCCCAGAAAACAGAAGCTAACCCCAGGCAAGGCAGTGTGACACATCCCGAGACAACAGGACGGGGATATCTACATAACTGTGTGAGTCAATTACCTTCAAAAAGTTTATCAATTCACTTGAACCACTATTACGAACACCCGGTGCTGCGAGAGTTAATAGTCTCATTGGGGCCAAGATATACGTTTTATAGTTGCCTGGTATCAATGGTTGTTCATCTGCCTTTATTTATTTATTTAAAGAACCCATAGGTGGGAATGTGAGTTGTCTGTCTCTGCATGTTAGCCCTGCGACAGACAGGCGACCTGTCCAGTAGTGATGGGTCGTTCGCGAACGAAATGGCTCTTAGAGCCGACTCTTTGAAGTGAACGACGCGAGCCGGCTCCTTATTGGGAGCCGTGAGGTTTTTTTTTCTTTCTCTCACCCTCTCTCTCGCCCTTTTTTCCGCTAAACTCGCACGCGAGGCCTGTACTTTGCGCTGGGCAGAGGGGGGAGGGGCGTTAGTTACACTCGCAGTAGCACAGGATCAGAGCCAGAGAGAAAGAGAGCGAGGGGTATAGTAATCATCCACTATTTTCAGTTGCAGATGATAAAGGATTCAGAAATCATGCAGGCCCATATGACAGAGAATGTGCATCTTCTTTTTGTTTTAATATTTTAATTTATATTTAATTGTGTTGTGGTTTGCAGTGTTTTGTGTTGTTTCACGTTAAATTTGTTTAAAAGGAAAAAGCTGAAATTTTAAATAGTTAAAAGTTTAAAATGTAAATAGTTGTTCTTTGTATTATATGATTTATTTATTACATTTTATGTGGATTGAATAAATAAAGTATATTTATGGTGGCCCTTAGAGACAAAGCACGTACAAACTCCAAAACACGTAAAAACTCCAAAACGCGTAAAAACTCCAAAACGCGTAAAAACTCAGACGCACTTACAAACCCCGAAGCATGTACAAACTCCAAAACACGTAAAAACTCAGAAGCACGTACAAACTCCAAAACACGTAAAAACTAAGAAGCACGTACAAACTCAGAATCAGGTACAAAAGCCAACAGAAGTGCTCCAGGATGCTAGGGCGCAGTGTTGAGCTTTTGTTACCTAGTGGCTACACAAGCCAGGAAGTATCAACAACCGGATTTGGTGTGTGGTAGTAACAGGTAAATGATTTTTTTAAAAATTATTTGAATAAATATGAGTGCTTGTCTATAAATACACAAACAATACACACATGCTTTCAATTGTGTAATTTAAGTGATCTGGGTAGCTCTGTTTTGGAAGTTCAGTTCATGCTAGAAATGTGTTTTGGAGTTTGTACGTGCTTTTTGGAGTTTGTATATGCTTTAGAGTTTGTACGTGCTTTGTCTCTAGGGGCCATATATAAACATATATAAATAAAACCACTTTTTTTACATTAGTAATTCCTTTTCTGCATAATTTTATATTATTGTTAATGATTAAATAATTAAAGCAACAAAACAACCTGAAGAGCCGGTTCGGAGCCGAAAGAGCCTGCTCTTTTTAGTGAGCCGAGCCGAAAGAGCCGGATCTCTAAAAAGAGCCGGAAATCCCATCACTACTGTCCAGGGTGCAGGGTATGGTAGCTGGAATAGCAACATACCCAAGGATGAGCAGAATAGTGATGGGTCGTTCGCGAACGAAATGGCTCTTAGAGCCGGTCTTTGAAGTGAACGACGCGAGCCGGCCTTTGAAGTGAACGACGCGAGCCGGCTCCTTATTGGGAGCCGTGAGGTTTTTTTTGTTTTTTTTTCTTCTTTCTCTCACCCTCTCTCGCCCTTTTGTAATTGTGTAATTTAAGTGATCTGGGTAGCTCTGTTTTGGAAGTTCAGTAAACGCTAGAAATGTGTTTTGGAGTTTGTACGTGCTTTTTGGAGTTTGTATATGCTTTAGAGTCTGTACGTGCTTTGTACATATATAAATAAAACCACTTTTTTTACATTAGTAATTCCTTTTCTGCATAATTTTATATTATTGTTAATGATTAAATAATTAAAGCAACAAAACAACCTGAAGAGCCGGTTCGGAGCCGAAAGAGCTGGCTCTTTTTAGTGAGCCGAGCCGAAAGAGCCGGATCTCTAAAAAGAGCCGGAAATCCCATCACTAGAGCAGAATGACTGATATGATGAAACTGGGATTTTGTTACACTTAATTATTGCAGACACAACTAAAACTATAACTGAAACTAATCAAAACTAAACTGAAACTAAGGATTTTCAAAAAATAAAAACTAAACTAAACTAGCAAACAATTGGTAAAAACTAATTAAAACTGATATAAAATTGAAAATCTGAAGTCAAAACTAAATAAAAATAAAAACTAATGAAAATTGCAAAACTATTAAAACCCTGGTTTAAGCAAATGATACTTTGATCTTAAAAGTCAGTCATGAGTCATGACCAATTTATCACCACAACTGACTGCACAGAGTCTTCCATCATGGTAACTGAGGCAGGTTATTAAAATGTCAAACTGCTGTTTTTTATTGACTGACCAACCTTTATTTATCCTACAGACACAAACGTAACCAGCTGCTGACAGACTGCCACTAAACACATTATTAGCACACACTCAACACAGATACACACAGTTAGCGCTGGTTTGGGCATTGGGAGTTGGAGGGTGAAAATATTTTCTTCACTGTAGTAGTATTTCACCAACAGTCCGTTACCACAATATGATGTAGTGAGTAAATGAGTGCTTTGCACATTTAGAATACTTACATTCATAGTTATTATGTGAAAAATATACTCACCAGTAGAGATGTGAAATGATAAGAATTTAGCAATTAGCAGGTATCAGTTTGATTCCTTATTTATTCTCACTGGATCTGCTTTGAGAGTAAAGCAGCTAAGGAGCATTTAAAGACATTACATTCTGCAGTTAATAAATTGCATGCTGTGTGGTTAAATGTTTTCACATATTTGGGGTAGTGCTGTCAGCGTTAATCTCGTTAAAATGACGTTAACGCCATAACCGCATTAACGCAGAAAATCTCCGTTAGCGAGTTAGCACGGATCGCCCCGTGCATGGGGTGCACAGCGTCAATGCGTTAGCGCCATTTTAACGAGATTAGCACTGACAGCACTGGTTTGCAGTATTTCACCATATTATTGCGATCAGTGTTGGGGTCATCACTCAAACAGTAATGACCCCAAGTAATGTATGACACATATTACACACTTTTACACAGTAATGCAGTATGTTACTTAATTACTCAGAGGCAAAAGTAATTCATTATAATACTTGTTACAATACTTTCGTGTTATCAGCCTAGATGCTTGCAAAGAGCCAAAGTTGTGTTAGTTGCATAATGCTGTTTTTTCTTTCCTGGATGCAGTTTCCACTTTAACATTGCACTTTCATCATTTTGTGCAATAATAATAAAAGTAACATCCATATCCATGCTATAGACTGTACCACTCTATCCCTCCTGCAACACGCACTGAAATCAGCTGTAGTAGCACGAGTGCAAGTGAAACTAATTGATAAGCAAACAGTTCCAAGGAATTGAAATACTGTTAATGGTTTCTGTAGGGAACCAGTTTTCAATTCCCATCCCTACTCACCATTCACTTGGGAAAAACTACACCTACATGTAGACTGAAGTGCTCATAAATATTAAATTAGCCAATCACGAGGCAGGAAGGCATGTACAGTATTGGTCAGATATTTGCATACACCCATCATGGGTATTGTTAAGGTTTTACTTTTTTAATCTTTGGCTTAGGCTCCCAGAGGTCCTGCTTTCACAGCTGGGGTTTCATTCCGCCGAGACAGACAGTCTAACCGCCAAACACCTCTATCTAATTTCTGTTCATCAAAAAATCATGTTCATTCTTTCTAATGATCTCTCCTTATTGAAATTGTTTTCTCAGTTCTGCAAAAGGATATTGTTTGTAGTGACTAGGTGTTTATTACTTGCTGCATTTTTGTTGTGTCAGATGACACGATTAAAATAGCATCATGGATTTCAAATAGCATCATATTAAAGTTCCTAAGCAATCTAGTTTGTAGTTTCTAAAATACATGTTTTACTTTTTATTTCTGAATTTGAAAAACAAAAGGATCAACAACCAAATCACAGGAATCAGCATCAAACAAACTGATGGGAGTAGCTATTCTCCAAAATATTCTTTTTTTTTTCAACTAACATTTTAAGACACCGGGTATGTTCAATATCAGAATTAAACTTTTCATCAATTTTGATAGGATCCAAATCTCTCCAGCTGGCATACCATATAAAGATGGGCCTCCAAGTCCCCCGAACCTCATAACCCCACACGCTCACCAAAAAAAAGAATGGGATTTCTGACTGTATGCATTGCGTGCATTGACTTGAGTTGGTCTGACCGAGGAAAAAAAGTGGCACAAAAGAAGAAAACCAAGCCCTCTCTGTGATTGTAACCATTTCCCTCACAGCGGGTAGATGAATGAAACCACCAACAGAAGAGGAATTCTGAGGCAAGGTCACATGAAGTTCACTCGTAGGGGTGTATATGTGTGAAACCAATTGAAAATGTGTTTTTGTGGCTTTAATCCCGAATCAGATAAAGAGCTGCTGTGAAGGCTTGGAATGTGTCCACAAGTGGACACATTGTTTTGGATGTTCTTTGAAGCTGTTTCTCTGTTGAAGTTTGAAAATGGAAACTAAAAAGATGTATTTTATTTCATCAGGAAGTAAGTGGGAAAAAAAAATAGGAGTTCTATACCTCCGAATGGGTAAGGAGTGGCAGGATGGTTTAATCCATATAGGCAGATATCCCTTTTTTCTAAACCAAGCCCAAAGAATTATCTAACTGTGATTACAGGCACGTTTACTCTTAGCGGTAATGTACTTTGTGTAGTCATAGTGTCCTAGCATGCAGAGGCTGGGGCAAACCACTGACTGCTTGACGTCATTTGTGCCCGTGTGCTATACAGTCTAATCATTTGGCTCTGATGTTGTCCCCTTGCTTTATCTTAGCAACTCTAGCTTAGTATGATTTGTTAAGGTATACAATAAAGAAAACTATATTTGAATAACATTACATCAAACATAATTGTACCAAAGTTGGAAGGATACGATTGTCTAAAATTTTTATTGCTGGAAAAAAGATTCAGGCATAGGAAATAGTTCACGTTACTGTTTACGTTTGAGATTTTTACAGATGAAATTGCTCAGATAAGTTACAGATAACACCAGGAGAGAATAAAGGCTTCTCAAACGTTCCTTACTCTTAGTTTTAGATACAAATTCTCATAATTTGAGTATTAAATAAAAGAGGGAAACACAGGCCATCTGATGATGGGAGGATGAGAAACTGAGACACAGGCTGGTCTTTGGAAAACATGAGTCCTGCAAAAGAGAAAGACAAGAACCCAAGGGACTCTGCAAGGCAATGACCACAGGGTAAATATGCAACAGATGCTAAAATTGTATATCAAATTTATATTCTGCTTAGCACGCCATGGCAACAGGAGTTTATTTGCACATCGTATCTCCGACACACAACCGTTTTCCTGAAGACCAACATCTTTGGCCAAACACAAATGAGGGTTAAATAGATGATAAATAGTTATAAAAAGACACATAAATAACACCTTTTTTTTTTTTTTTTACACAGAACTGCTAAAATAGCTTAATGTATCTTCATGAGCTTTTGTTCATTTTTTTCACCAGCATCAGATTAGCACCCGAAAATACTGTATATCTGTTCTGGGTTCTTCCCACCCTCTTTTTTCCCCTATCAGGAGCTCCACAGAAGGTTTGAACACTAAGGTCATTTTCTGTGGAGATATGAGAGGCATGCGGCAGCAATAAAAACCTCCACATGGTGGACTGTTGTTGCTGTTCTACATTTTTCACCGACTTTTGAGCACCAAGAGGTAAACTTGGGTCAGTGCTACGCATCTGCTGGAATGCGCTGTCAGATGTTTCTGTGCATCTAAACACATTGCTCGTATGGGTTGTATTTTTTATTTAATCGGCCAGTTACATTCAGATAAATTGGTCTGACATTGAAAACTACATAAAATAAAGAAACTGCTTTTGGCTGCTCCCTTATTCATCAGGGGTCACCACAACAGGTAGATCCACATGTTTGATCTGGCAGATTTTTTACACCAGATGCCCGTCCTGAAGCAACCCCAAAGGGTTTTGTGTCTTCTCCCAGGATTAAACTAGGGATCTTTCACTTTATTAGGTGACTGTGTAAACTACTACACCAGGGAGCTACTGTTTTGATATATATTATTATTATATAAATATACATAATTATTTTAAAATGGGAACTGTCTTGATTTGCATTTTGTTTCATGGACTTTTTGATTTTATTTATTTAGTCTGTTTTTTGTTTTTTTCACATATTCCTCTCTGTTTGGAACTAGCACTCCCGCTACTGCCACCTGCTTACTGCCTGAACCATCAACCTACCTGGACCCTACTCACCTGTTTCCACTCTGCTAAACATTCCCCCCCTCATTTGTTAAATTTTCTGTGTGCTTCTCATGTCTGTCCAACATGATGCTGCATTGGTTCCACACAAAGCTTTGCAGATGTAAGTCTACTTTTTCTAACTGTCAGCTGCCTCTCAAAGGCAGTATCATAAATATGGGAACAATAAAAAATAAGGGCTAATCTTATTCATATTTATACCTTTGCTTTGTCTTGTGGAAAACATCTTTTCAGTAGTGTGGAATTTGATTATATTGCAATTCTCCTTCTCTGGTCTTCACTGTGTTCCTTGGTTATTTGTGTCAAATGCTGGCAAAGAGAAACTACCAGTTGTAGTCAATCACAGTCCCTAATGAGAAGTTAATAGGCGTTGGCGTTGTCAAGTTGAAACACAATATAAAATCTTCAGCACCACTTGTTAAAGGATGGAAGTGAGTGTGTACATACGTTAACATGTCTGCAAGCTTTTGATCCTTGGTGGAATAGAGACTATCCAAAGTTGTGCAACCAGTTCATTAAATCATTTGTTTGTTGTATTATTCCAAGGGGGGCGGAGTTTAGAGAAATCATTAAAAGCCCAAAATATTCTGTGATGAATAATTTCTGACCACAGCTGCAGACACTGTTAAGATGAAATACGGACAAACTACGTAATTCACCCAATAACTATTTCCACATATCCTTTACTACGGTCTAGTTTGAGTGATACATTTTCTGACTTGAAACACTCATTTAAGAACCCTATTTTGAAGAATAAACTGCATCAATTGTAAAATATTCTAGATAACTTTCCATGACTTGTTTATGTTGACTGAAATAGGCGGTCTGTGTTTTGCAGGAAAAAAAGAAATGTGTGAAGGAGAAAGCCTGCATGAACAAATGAAAAGCTTACAAGCAAACGATCGTGATTTACATTAACTCAACATTAACTCTGATTATGGTTTTCATAGTTTTTCAAGCCAACACAAAGCTGTGAATTATATAATTGGAAATTGGAAAGCTGAGTTGAACACCTGCATTTTTGTATGTTCCATGATTTTTAACTCATTTAATTTCAGTGACTCACCATCACCACGGAGCAGATTAGAGCTCTAGAAAATCTCTAAATCTCAAGTACACAATAGGTTACACCAGTGTTTCCCAACCTTTTGGAGCCACGACACATATTTCACATTAGAAAAATCATCCGGCACACCGCCAAACAAAAATGTCACAAAAAGCATATTGATAATTTTTCCCTGTGAATCAGGCAGAGCGGAAGTGGCTCGGTTTGTCCCCAGTATACTTTTGTTGTTGCTTTATTTTGACCACTACTCATTAGAGTTGGATGTCTCGAGACCGGTCTTGGTCTCAAAACTTCTTTTACATGGTCTTGTCTTCGTCTAGACGGACTTTGGTCTCGGTCTTGTCTTGGTCTCGGATCCCTCGGTCTTGTCTTGGTCTCGCTGTCTCGGTCTTGCTGTCTCAGATCGGAGTCAACAGTATCCATGACACACAACGTAACTTGCGATAATGTGTCATGCGCAAAAGCATCAGCTCTAATAGCTGTGCTTAGAGAGTGCTTTGTAGTGAATCAGAAGAGTCAGCTCCCATTGAGCGAAAGCCGGCTCCTCACACAGTGGCTCAGCTATGCGCCAATGCCTCCATATTGTGGCCAATCACATGCAAGGATATAGGATAATATCATTATGTGAAAAACAGAAAGGGTGAGTGATGCGACAGGCAAGTGGAGCGTGCATCTGTCCTCTCAGTAAGTGAGTAAGACAGTAGACAGCGGTGAGGAGGGCTGTGCGAGTGCATCGCAAAAACACATAAATATGCCTGACACCCGTAAACAAAGCAGCATCTGGCTGCAGTTTAAAGACTTTTTTGTCTCGCTCTTGACTCGGTCTGTTTTGGTCTTGTCTTGGTCTTAGTTTAGGCAGTCTTGACTACAAGTCTACTACTCATGCTAGGGCCTTCACCTGGGTTGAACTTTCTCCAGGACCCAGGTCAGATTGACTTCTTTTCAAATATTTATCTATTGCTATTACATGTTGCCTCTTCTCACAGCATGACTATTGTATAATTTCTTCTTCGTCTTCCAGAAGAATTAGAGCAGGTATTTGTATTGCCCTCTTGTGGAAGAGAATATAATTGTTCTGCTGGTTACTCGCACTGGTCGCTTAGAGTACTAAATAGGTGAAACCAGATAATCTTCGATGGCACACCTGATCATTTCTCATGGAACACCTATGTGCTGTGGCACAGTGGTTGGGAAACATTGGGTTACACAATATGGTTAAAAACACTTCTCAATAATGCCCTGCTGTTTTACAAAAAATGCAAGCAAATATTTATCCTTTTTAATAAAAAAACACTCAACACAACACAACCGGGTATGTCTCATCTTGTGTTGCTCATTTTTGTGAGCCTTTGGACAGTCAACTGTTTTTTGTTTTTTGTCCTACCTGCCAGGATGACATAGTGGTTTAGTTGTTGTATTTCACTTTTTTTGGTATGTCTTATGCACATTTAACCAAGGTTGCAAATTACATCGTTTTTAAGGGGTTAAATGAAACTGTTTACATAGGAGTCTAAATCCAATCATCATAACTGCGATAACCTGTAGTGTTATGATAATGGCAAACATATCACACAATAACTAAAAACGCACCAAAACTAGAATATTTGCCCGTTAAGGCACTGGAGGGTAGACAACAGCGCCTACTGAAATTCACTATTAGTACCTGCCTACCAAACTGGAAACCAGCGTATCAGTGACCTATTCATTATCCAAAGGGACCAATAAAAACATGTTGTTTTCTAATTCAAAATATATGGAACAAATTAGATGCTTGGTGCGATGACTCAGTTTGTGCTCAATGGCAAGCCGAGCTCCCACGGAGTCTCCCGATCCTGATTCCTCTTGTGTCGGCAAAACAAGCTTAACTCAGTCATCTCAGCAGGAAATAAAGGGGCATCACGCAACAGTCTCCACACAGGTTTCATGACAAGAGCAAGAGGGGAACAAAGTAACTGCATGCTGTTCAGAGGTCGGAAGAAACAAACAAGCTTGATGTAATCATTTTAGCAGCAGGATTGCTGCAGATTTTCCTTTGCTTAAGGGTACAGAGGCTCAGTTGCAGCTGCTACAGAGATTACACCATCATGCATGAATACCCAACCTGAAATTCTAAAGAAATTATTAGGTTTTATAGTTTTACAGCATTATTGCACATAATATAAAATTCAATTAGAATCCTTTTTTTCGTCATGACACCACCTCTAATGAGGTGAACCATGTTTTTGCTTCTGTTTTATAGCCAGCAGTTAAAGAGTATGAGAGTGAGCAGAGAAACATGCAGGGCCAGATGTGTACTTCCATATTCATGGTTAGCGTTTTAACCTCTGGGTCACGAAGAGACTACCTGTTACTCTATCTAAACAGCTGTCCGCTTAATGTGGTTTCAGGCTCTTCAAAGGCAAGACATGAAAAGAATGCCAGAAATGTTTTATGCTGAAGAAAAACTAAAAGAAGATGGTATCCATGCGTTGTAGGAGCTTCTTCATGGAGATGGTGGTTTCAGGTCTCTTTTGAATGACTGATATCATGTAGCTTTTATACAATAGACAGTCAAACTTTGACTTTTTAGGACAAGAGGTTTTACCTGTGAGTGTTCAGCGCTTGAACCACGCCTGTAAAAAGCATATTGATTAAACGCAGATGATCACAGGTGCATCAAATGTGACTGGATAGCTGAATTGAATAGCTGTTGTAAATCTGCTTGAGTCAACTCCTTTAAGCACACGGTTTAAAACATGCATTCTGATCCACGAATCACTGACTTCTCTCTGTCTCCTCCTCCTCAGTTGTTTTCTTAATTTTACTTCTGGGCCATCTGGGTCAGGTCTCTCTGCCCATTTTTGCCTCATTTTCTCTTTCTTTGTGCCCTTGTTTTGTTGTTTTTCCTTTTTACATGTTATATCTTGTTTATTTCTCTATATTTTTGATCTACTATGTGATTTCTTGTGCTGCTTTTCTCTTTTCTTAGACATATTTATCTAAATAAGCCATGGGATATACAGTATTCCTGTGTGGAGGAGTTTTCGGTATTTGACCGGGTTGCTTTCCAAGTGACTCACTTGTTCACATAGAAAAAAAAAATGCTGGACACTATAGATTATGTCTCTGGGTTGACTTGGGAATGTCTCGGTATCTTCTTGAAAATGTTGGCGGCAGGGGTCAGAGAGGAGGAGGATTGGGTTAAGCAAAATTCGAAAAGTGGACGGATCTTTTGAATTCAGTGAAGAAGGGGTAAATCAAGTTATGCTAAAGTTTTCAACTTAAAGTTTGCTATTATTGGATATGAGAGCAAAGCTATTCCTGATTTGGAAGCTAAACTTGATAACCTTTAAAACTTAAAGGCAGTTTTACCATATGGTGATTTGGTGGTTTGACAGCTGAAGCTATTTGTGGTTTATTACATAAGTAGAGCAGTGACAAGTGATAATATTGTTGACTCAACCCAAAGAATACTTTATCAAAAGAGACCCTCAACAATGCCCGATCACGGTGATTGCTTAAATGGTGCTAAGTTTACATTTATCTTTGATATCATTTCATTTTTATTTCAACCACCTATTTTTATTGGAAATCACGATAATGCTCAGACTGAGTCTGTTTTTAGAGAAACCTTTCAATATTTTACATTAATATTGTACATTCTACATTCACTATGATTTAGTTATACTGACTAAACTGCTTCATTGAGTTTTAAGTGGACAGGTCTTTTACACTTTAATTGTTAAATTTGATGAAGGTCCGACAAAAAACAGTGCTGAGTCATTCTGTATGTAGTTTAAATTTGGGGTTTAACTGAGTGTTTACAAACTACATATGAACTCTATTTTCATGATGTTGTCTTTAAAAGTATGGATAGTAAATGGATATTTCTTTATTAGTAATACTTCATGAACAAACAGGACAGAAAACACCCACCCACACACATGCACTCGCACACATGGACACACATGCGATATTACTGGTTTTAAGGGCTCTCATAAAAGAAGCAGATTGGAAACAGGATCAACAGTGAGATGAAGAGAGACAGCTGGAGACCTAGGTTAACTACTGGGCAAAAGGGTGGTGATAACACACACACATCATATTCATGATTACGCACAAAGGCATGCACTCAAACCCATGCACGCTCAAGTGTATATAAAAAGGATCCAGATGTTTTTGCAGGCGAGAAAGGTTTTTCATGAAAACATGTACATTCGTGTCTCAGTGTTTAGTATTTGTGAATTTAGGTGTTTGTGTATGAATGTGTGGCAGTGAGTTTAGTTCATTTAAAAAAAACTGTCTGTTGCTTCCAGTTTGGAAACCACAATCCAACATTTGTATTAGAGAACATTTAGTAAATGAAAAGCTCAAGTATCTCTATCTGGTGCCGCAAAGAGAGGAAAACATTCTTCTCAAATGCCTTGATAACTCATGCACTGGAAACTGTTTCCACTGTTTCAGCAATCTTTTTGTTTACAATAATTTCTGAGCAAAATGAAATTTTCTTTGTAGTATAATCAGTGATGGTGAGCATAGACAGACATGAATGTAGACAAACGTACTGCACTATGCTGAGGAGTCTCTACAGCACACATCCCTGCACTCCATACACTGCACAGCCACAGGGGGATGCTATTTTGTTTAATATTAGAGTCCCACTAACACCATGCTTCATTAAAGATACATTTAAACCCATACTGTCAAACACACTGTCCCTTAGCATAATGAGGGGATTACTTTTAGCAACTGTGAACACTGCAACATGTTTCTGTCAACGCTGCTTTATTTAAAGATACACAGCAAAGGTAACACTTGCAAGTTTCTATAAACGTCCAGTTTCATATGGAAATAGTGAATTAGCTGCTACTTGGGAAATGAACATAAATCCATTAAAATATATTTGTGTATAAAATGTCAACAAAAAGCTACGTGTACTTATGGGTAAATACACTTCAAAGGTTCTTTACATGTGTTGCTTCCAACCTCCTTTCATCTGACACAACCTCCAGGTCAGATGGATACAAGTACCCCTTCATCCACGTCACCTCTCATGTTTAATGTTTTATCATTTGAAGTCTTTTAAACACAAGCGTGCTGCACAAAAACTCTGCTGTGCAAACATGGATTTTAAAATAATCTTGCCAGTTGGTCAGTGCATAGTGTACTGTTGATGAACAATTTGCTACTGCAAGCTCCTTTTAACCCCTACCTATTCGTTTTTGATGTACATGTGCAAACAGTAACTATAAAAGAAAAATTTAGTATTTTTAGCAGCCACTAAATTTTTATATTCATTACTTAATGATAATGCTGTGAAGTTAAAAAAAATATTTGCAAAAGACAAGCAAGGGTTTTGAAGGAGTGATTGTGTGTTCAGTAAAACATTGTTAAAATGTGTATTGCATCATCAATATTTAACAGGTGTCACATAAACCTCTGTTACTGACCACTTACTCCTTACCAGTAATCCAGGAAGTATAATTAAAACCGAGCAGGTGAACATTTATCAAAATGATGCTTAACTCGTTTTCAGAATTGCAGAGACAAAGAAAGGCTGAGTGCGTGTGCTGCCATCTGCTGGTCCATACGAAAAGGTGCATTTTCATTCTTACACCTACAGCAACCCAGCTCACCATACGACACTACTAAAATTAGCATATAAACATATATTACTTTAAAAAACATTACAAACAAACTTGTAAAAGTTGCTCTTGACATAATGACATAATTGTCTGTAGCATCTAAACTGAGCCTTAACCTTTAAACAATATATTTAACAACACATCAAACTCTGGATTTACTTCTGAAGTGAAGGCTAACCTCTTAAACATTCTTTGAAGAACATAACAATTATAACAATAATAAAACACAATATAACATCAACTTAGTTTACCACACTTTAGCAAACGTTTACTGTGTTTCTGCATTTTAACTAATCATAAATACATTTGCTTTCTCTATGTCAAGAGCAGCAGACAAATAAAACAACAACAAAGACTAAAAGAAAACTAAAATGTAAGTTTATTGGAGATCATGGTGTCCAGAAGATGGCACTGTTGTCTGTATTTTGTTTTTCTCCAGCATGGAGTTTCATGTTATTTTCCCACAGCACTTGTCATTAGCCAAAACTACTTAACCTTGACCTTTAATTTTATGAATTTATGCCAGTCACATAAACACGTATCATTATATTGAGCATCAGCACAAATACCAGCACAAAACCCTCCATATGTGCTGATGATGTGAAATCTTTGGTCTGTTGATTTAGTGACAGAAGATTCTCTGCAGTATAAATGATACAAAATGAAAGATGCAGTGTGCAGAAACCCATATGGAAAAGATATATATCTTATAAAGTTTGTATCTGTCTTGTGTAAAACTTGTATGAAAAGCATACAAGAGTGAAAACAACAACCTTGAAAAATTCTATAAATGAAACTTGTATGTTTTGGATACTTACTAAAAGAATATATGAAAGTAATGAGAAAGTGGCAACTTTCATGAGTAAATCATACAAGCCTTATATGATTCACTATATGAAGTAGGCCACATCTTATGCAAGTCTTTAATGCAAGTTTTTACTATTTCTTTTCCATATGGAAATGTTTTATATATGCCCCAAAATCTGATATAGGATGGAACAAGATTATTTAATTTAAATAACAATACCTCTTACAAGAGCAGGGTTGTGTATGTTGGTAAAACACATAATCAAAAGTGCAATACAAAGCTAATGCAGTGGTAACTTTAAAACAGGAACATGTTGGCACTTGTGTGTTTGTGCCTTACTGCATCAGTAACATCCATCCATCCTCTTATCCAATTCAATGTCGTGGGTGGCTGTCCCAGCTGTCTTACAGCAAGAGGCAGTGAACACCCTGGTCGGCTCACCAGTCTGTTACAGAGCTAACACACAGAGACAGACAACCATTCATACCTATGGAAAATCTCTTTGGACTGTGGGGGGAAGCCACGCAAACATGGGAAGAACATGCAAGCGCCACACAGAAAGGTCTCAGCCTGATGGTGGAATTGACTCTTGTTATGTTAAATCTAGTTTACGCTGACCGGCTGTGAAAATCTGGAGGGACACATTAAATGAGAAACATCCCTCTTTGTCTAAATGCTGACAGTGAGCAAGTCATTTAACCAAGAGCTCCTGCTCAGGGACCTGCAAGTATAACAGGGCTTCTCCCAGGTGTCCTTAAGTCTAAGCCTAAGAGGTTTTCCTCTATAACCACTCACAAATAAAACAGATACTGTCATTAATTAAAATCTCATTACTCTGGATTTCTGCACCATCTAAAAATTTAGTGTTTTTGTAACTGAAGTAGCAGATGGTGAACAGGTGCACCAATTTCTTCTTCCACTTGTTGGAGTAGTAGGAAAAATGCTATTTATCCCAAGATAGTCCCAACATCAAGTTCTATTTATGGAGCGTGTAAAAACACCATTGTTGTGCTTTAATGTTTTGCTAAAGATAAACAGCATCAAGGTGTGCAGCTTTAGAAAAAAGGGCACAGGTTACATCTGGTCATGAAACTGCTTAATGGTCAATTGTCCAATTACTTTTGAGCCTTTTAAAATTGGAGACTGTATAAAAATGGCTAACAGTTAATAAAAGCTAAAGGTCTGAACTTCAATCACATCTTGATTGTTGAAAAACTACAACCCCCCCCCCCCCCCCCCCCCAAAAAAAAAACAAAACAAAAAAAAAACCAAAAACATGTCATTGTCCATAAACTTATGGACATAACTGTATACAGTAAATTCAGTGTAATCCTTAATGAGCTGATAACCTGAAACAAAAACTTGAGTGTGTTTGTTGTCTGAGAATAAGGGATTGATTCATTTCGGCAGATGAATTTAAAAGATACCAGAAATCTTGAAAATGAACCAAATGATTACATGTAATGTGAAAATGTTGCCGAATGTAATGGACTAACAAAGAATTACCCCAAATCTGCAAATCTCAGAAACCATTAGCTTCTGTAGTTCATTGCTTTATTTTTTAAAGTGCATGTAAAGTCAATTTTAACTATAATGTTAACAGTCTGTTAGTAAAGTAGACAGTGCTGCATCAAATAACAAACAACCCACCAATTACTTTTGAAAAACATTGGATATCAAGCCAGTGAAAAGCCAGATATTTTCCGAGATGATGTAGAGGGAAAAAGCACATACTGCATAAAACCAGAATGAATACTGGAATGTGCTAATATTAGCAACTGAAACTATAGCAATAATATGCCATCAAAATAGCATCCAGTTGTCACCACTTGTATAATGTCCCGATGCCTTAAACTAGGTGTTTCCACAAAGTGTTGACATAAATACGATTTGTTCGTTTCGCAAAATTTTTGATCTCATTTTGTAATAAAAATCCCAACTGCTGCACATGAAACACTGAACTTTGTGACTGTGGTTTTCATTGTACCAACATACAGATTTGATGAAGGCCACAGAAAACAACTGCCAGGATTTAGTGAAAGTGTCAGACCCCCCAGTGTGGCGGCAGAAAGAACCTTTCTATAATGAAACCAGCTGAGAGAAGTGAAAAAAATTTTTTTTGAGAATGTTATGACAGATAAACAGTCCTGTCCAAAAGGACGACAAAATTGTTTTGCGCCCAACAAGGACAAAGAGAGACAAATGAACAGGGAGGCCCAGAGGAGAAAAAGAGAAAGAAACAGACACAAGGACAACAAGAAAGAGATGTACTGTGAAGAGGGGAGCAGAATGAGACAGGCGCCATGAAATTACTTAAAAGGAAGGCTGTTTTTGCCCTGCTTACACCATGAGGGACTTGATTTTAAAGTTCAAACGTAGATGTTATGAAAACATGAAATAAGCGTTTGGCTTTCACCGGGTGAGGCTGGTTTGTCACAAAAAGACGATTAAAAAAAGAGGCATGTGTTTTCATCTGACACGTAAGATGTTGTTGTCAGTTTCAAGGTAACTGTGGACTTTAGATCACTGTCATTGAAACAACTGAACAGCTAATAGAAAAATGATGAAGCAAACTCACTGAACAAAATATGATCACAATATTGCCTGAAATAAAATGCGTAACTGAACCCGATGGATATATTCTGAAGCATCGAGAATATAATTGTGGCATAACTTTAAGGCTTTTTACTGTTTTTAAGAAATTAAAGCCAAAAAAATAAGATATATTCTTGTATTAATATTTTTACTAATATTAAAAAATAGACACCTCATAGCCATATAGTATGTGTCATGACTGGCTACTGACATGAGGAGTAAAGGATGAAAATCAGAACTAGCTCTACTGACTGGCTTTTTCCATAAAGCATTTTCATTAAATCATTAAAAACACACACAGGTGAAAGTGAAACACTAATTACCCACTGTGTTCTACTTAGTGTGCCTCAGTGAGCCGGCATCATGCATTATGCACCCTGGTTTGCTGGACTGGGACCATCATTAAGGCTACGTGCTCCACCTGTGCTTTTCCTATTATGGCAGATCCCAATGAACTAGGGCTGCCACGATTAGTCGACTAGTCACGATTACATCGACTATCAAAATCGTTGACGACTAATTTAATAGTCGACGCGTCGTTTGAAGCTTTGTAAGATCCCAAAAGACGCAGGAATAAGTAGTAGTATTTAAGAGTGTAATAATGGACTGAAACAGAAAATGGCAGCACTGCATGTACAAGGATGCCAGCTGCCGTTAAACCCCGAAGAAGAAGAAGCTGTGTCCCAGAATTCATAGCGTGGCCCTGCTCAGTTTCCAACAATGGCGGCAGCTAGTTAGTTTTAATATTTCTCTTATTACTGTTTCTGGGTCACAAAATAAACGTTTGTGACGAGAATGTCAGGCGAGAATGTAGCTGTGTAAACCTCAAATATCAGTTCAGTTTATCAAGACACCACATATTTTCAAAAGCGCTCCGACATTTTCGGAGACGTCTGTTACCCACTAGCTTGATAGCTAGCCGGGGTTTAACGCTCACTAGAGCCCGTGAGAACACAGGGCAAACCATTTTCAAACCCGCCGTCTTTCACTACTCAGGTTAAACAGGATATATAAGTCACTTAAATAACTTACAAATGTTATTGTTTGGCTTTTTTCAGTATTTTATTTGTTCCTGAGTAAATCGGTTTGGCTGAGATTAAAGTTATAGTTTTTACACAGCTGAATAAGCAGACAGCTGATTATTAGAAGTGTGAGATGCTCGAGGTGTCCTGTTATATTTTAGATAGCAAGGAGCAGACGGGTGAGTTTATTAAGCTTCACTGAATCTGCAAATTTCATTAAAATTTAATAAACTATCATCTTGTCTTTATTTTTAGTTAGCACATACCTTAAACACTTAAAGCTGTAAGCTAATGATCGTTATATAAGAGCAGATGCATGCTGGTGCAATAAGCTGTACATTTTATGTCCAGTGGATGCATGATCTGATTAGTCGACTAATCTCAAAAATAATCGGTGACTAGTCGACTATCAAAATAATCGTTTGTGGCAGCCCTACAATGAACACAATGGAAAAAAAACTTATCCAAGCATCCATCTGCATATGTTGTATTAAGATACACGTCTGATGTTTTGTACAATATTTTGGACTTTGGAATAAAAATCATTATTTCAATAGAAAAATAATTTGATCTTCGCTGTAAAACATCAACCAGCGTGGTGAGTTACTCTGTAATTTCTGTAATACAGGAAAATATTCCTCATGTTCATTCCTCACAAGTACACATACTGGTTCCAGCTCTTAGACTGTGAAGACAATAGTCACAGTCCTCAGTACAAATGAGTAAGCAGTGCAAAGGCATAATAAGCTACATTAGCATGTGCAGTGTAACAATCATACAGCTTTGTCATTTGATTTTATTTGTCTTGAGAATGAGGCTTTTTAGCCTTCGTACCTGACATGTTGTCTTGCAAATTGCTTGTGTTTTTTTTTTAATAGCACAATTCTTCATTGTTAAGCTGCTAAAAAAATATGGGTAGGTGTGAGAAGAGCCTTTGTTCAAAAGGTGTACGCATTGGAAAGTGACTTTTGAAAGCCAGAAATCTCAGCACCTGGCTAAGTAATTGCAGAGTAATTGCTATTAATCAAGAACCTCATCAACCCCCTGTAGATGTAGTATGGTAATTCTGTGTAATGTGCCAATTAAAATCATAATTAATGTACATTTAACAGTGACACCACTGCAATGTTGAAAAGAGAAAACGGATCAACACCGAAGAAGGCAGCGTAAGTGAGCATTAACTAAAAAACAGCACAATGAAGAGAAGGAGCGAATCACGGAGTGAAGCCAGAGGAAGTTAGCCAGTCTGTGACATGTGCAGTAAATGGAGCAACTTCTTAAGCCCTCCGGGCCAGTTTACAAACTGTGGGACTCCCTGCTTTGTGCGCTCCGTTACACAAAAACAGGGTGAGTGGTCGTGCACAGCCGGTGTCAGCTTTATGTTTTACCCAGGCGCTGTGTGGAAACAAATTAAAAGTTAAGTTAATTAACTACTTGAGTAAGTAGAACAGGCAGGATGGAGCCAAATCAATTAGCTATTGGCAGGAGAGAAAGAACTGGGGGGTTCTAGAGAGGGGCCTCTACCAGCCAGAGCCAAAACACATACACATTAAGCACGCGCTGAATGACTACACATGCTTCACAAAACACAAAATTCACACACGAATCACAAGAATGCAAAATCGGCACACACAATAGTTAGAATATGCCTGTGAATGCCGATAGATACAGAATACGAAAGTGTGAAAAATGCAAAGAAAATTGACGTATGTTGAGGCAAGATGTTGAAATATCTGCAAATAACAAATACGAAAAATAACTTTTCTGTCTGTGATCTGTTTTTGGACAAATAGTTGCTTACAGAAGGTTAGACCTGGCAAAGAGAATAAGACAGATGACACTGAAGAAAAAGAAACAGCAGTGAGAGAACAGATTTTCACACAGACGTGTGGCAGGAGAAAAAAATGTTTCCAAGAAAACCAAAATAGTTTGGACTTTCTTTTGGGAAAATCTTGTCTGTGTGATGCTTCACAGTGTATCAAACCCTACTTTAGTTGGATGCCACATGATTTTACTTTTTCATTTTAGTGAAGACAGCAGGGACACGTTAACACAATATGAATCACAGGAAGGCACGTCCACACATACTTGGACTGAGAATACTGCAGGGAGGTGAAGATCTTAACAGAACAACAGTTTGTATTCTTCACTCAATGTGTCTTGGAAACAGGTAATGACACAGACACAGACATGCACAGATGGTAGTACTTGGAAGTAATTTTCACCACATGTATAATTTAATGAGTATATGCTGATACTTTCACTGCCTATACATTGAAAATGCCAAATTTTATAGTGTTCTGCTTTAAACCTACTGTATGCATTTTCTGTCTGTCAGCTTGCCCCGTGGAGCTGTAGGTATTGCTTTCAGATGAACACTGTATTAAAAGATGTAACCAAATTATATTTTGTGACAGGTAAGAATTAGAGCTAATGACAGGGGAGTCAGTGGCTACTGCTGCAAATTTTTACTTTCCTCTCCTTGGCTTAAAAGGACTGAAATCTTACATATAAAATTGAAGGGGAACCACAAAATTAAACTGCCCACTCACTGATGTCCTTGCCTAGTTAAACATACTATAGTCAAAGCTGTGGTGCTATGGGGAGAGAAACACTGCAACTGCTGGTGTTAAACCTCAAGGATTGAATGTCATAGAGAAGGGAAGTGAGGAGTGAATGCTGTTTTGCTTTCATGGAAACTCTAACGATTCCAAACATAGGGCAGAAGAAACCAAAATAAGGGTACAAAGCAAAGGAAAAAGATCTAATAGGCAAAAAAGAAAATAATCTACAAAATGGCAAAGGGCAGAAAGCTTGTATCAGTATCAGGTGTGCAGGTAAGTGGAAGAGTCAGGTGATGGAAATGATGGGAAGAGAGAGGAGAGAAGCTGACAGTGACCAGTTCTGAAACAAATGCAGTCATGAATGACAGAAATAAGGTTAAAAATTATTGAAATCTAAATGAAGGTCACCATTGTGACAAAATACATATGCAAAATTTAATCTTATTGTCAAAAAGGCCCAGAGGCCTGTATGTGACTGGATTCAAGTGCAGAACCAGAACCATGCAGACATGGCAGAGTAAATTTCACTTTATTATTTCACCATAAACAAAGAGTTCAACTAAACAAGGACTTCCCGGCGTGGCAATCTAAAAGGGAGAGAGGAAACAGTGGTGAGCTCTGGGTGTGACTCATGGCAGGATGGTCTAGCAAACTGTGAACAGAGGAGATGGTCGTTTTTGGTTTTTTTTGGGTTTTTTTGTGCCTGTCCCGTTTGGCTCTTTTGCCATCAGAATTATTGTCTAAAGGCGAAGAAAGATGCCCAACGGATTTTCTTTACCAAATTGACCATCCCAGCTTTGCTGTAATGGTCCATTTGATTCACCTTTTATTATTTATTTTATTTTCACTTGCTGAATACGGGACAGACTTGACTGGGGGAAAGAAAAGGGAGAAAGAAAGAGGGAAAGAAAAACAGTTGAGAAGAGGGACGGGGGAGAAGGGCAAAAAACAAAAACCAACAGAATAAGCAGGAAAAAAAAATACATATATCGATCACCTGGATCACCTGTTGAGAAAGAAAAAAGAAAACAAGCAGAAGTAAACGAGAGTAATAGAATAAACAACATCACAATGATATATGGGAATATGACAGTAAATACTAAATATTAAACATTATTGTGCAACACGTAAGATTGACAGCACAGTGTGCTTTGAGGTAGGAGCCAAAAAGGGTGTAGTTTGTGTGTGTGATCACCCGTGTGTACACCTGTGAGCATGGACGTGCTTGTTTTCTTAAAAGGTTCCTTCATGTAATGATCTGCTAGAGGGTGTGGGGGGCCACTGCCCCGTCCTCCAGGGCATGAAGCAGGTATGGAGGAGATCAAAACTCCAGACATCCAGAGGCCCCCAGAACACAAGAGACCAAGGAAGACCAACAGAGGGGCAGCCGTGCCACTGTCCCAGAAAGAGCTGAGGAGAGTCCCAGATGAGGGGTCACTCAGCAGCCATGGAGCAGAAGCCGGGGGGGTTGCAGTGACGTGCCCGTGAGCTCCGCCGGCAGCCAGCTGTGCCTGAGTGACCGAGCCCCAGGCCGAGAGGCCGGGGGCACCCCACCTCCGAAGTGGCCCAAGCAAGCCCCAGGCTCCAGGCCCCGATAAGCAGCCGCCAAGGAGTGAGCCGGTGTGTACCCGGACGCCCATCCCGGACACAAAGAACCACCAACGCACCGATGTCTGAGGGAGTCCGCCCCCGGCAGGGGAAGTGGTGGGGGGAGATAGGCCTCCAAACCTTGGAGGGCCTGAGATGTCCTCAGAGAGGTGGCGTCTGATACCCAACCTGACATATGGACACAGACATACAGGCACACACAGATACAAACATCCATTCCCACCCTCATGCTCTCATATGCACTTACTCCACACTCAACCAACGTGGAGACAGACATAAAGAGACGCTGTACACACAATCACACTCCCCAAGCGTACTCTACGAACCGGGTCTAGGTACCCTTGCCCCTGGAGGGGGGATCTGCACCCAGACCCAGGTTGTGTTACCCTTTTCCCTGCGGTGGGGAGAAGCAGACCGCCCCGACTCCGCAGCAGCAGGGAGGCCCCACATTCTGGACCCCAGTCGGACGGCCAACTCCTCCTCCTAGCCCCCCTGCTCCAGCAGACCGCAGAGAACGAGGGTGAGAGAAGACTCCTAACCTCCCTCCACCCGCTCATTGTAGTGTTGATGTATGTGTGTTCTAAGGTGCATTTAAAACCCAGGAGGGCATGGAGCTACCTGCCAGAGAGCAGCAGGTAAGCGCATAGCCCCTCCTGCTAGCCCTCAATGTCTACGTGTATTTAAAATTGAGAGGTGGGCAACAACGCCAGGGGTGAGGTGTACACCCTGATGGTAATTGGGATTCCGTGTAGCGTGCCCACCCCCAAGATCCTATATGTATGTGTAATGAGAGTGTGAGTAATGTGAATGTCTAAGTTGTGGGATAAAATTGAGGCAGAGGCAGCCAGAAGGGGACGGGGGGGGGGGGGGGGGGGGGGTTACCTCCTCTGCACCCTGGTGCAGGAGATTGTCGTTAGTGGGGGTGTGAACGTTTTCTGGGAGAGAATGAATGTTAAGGAAGGAATTTGGCTTACTTAGAAGGCAGTTTTTGGAGCTTGAAGGGGAGGATGAAGGTCAGGAGAGCAAACTGAGTGAGGTGGTCGTGTAAGAACTGATGGCAGGAGGGCACGCAGGTATCAGGTGATCAGATCCTTCCAGGGAAAGGGAGCATGAAGCGGATTAACAATAATATGGTGAGCATGGACCAGTGTCCAGGTGGTGAGTGGAGTTGAGGTGTGAAATAGTGGCGTGACAGCTGTAGCACAAGAGAACCAGTTAAGTACACAAACTTGGTCATGAGGCAAGGAAAGATGAAATGGCAGTAAAGAAACAGTGACGCTGGTGATAAGTACCCTCCATAGATTGCCAAGGATTAGTTCCAGATGAGTTGGACAGGTGAGAGGATGACCGCTCCGCCCAGGGGCAGAAACAGGAGGAAATGGAATTCTGTAAGAAAATTACCAACTGCTCACCTGGACCATGATACTGATAAACGGTAGTTTTTTCCAACAGTCTCACAAATTAAATTAAAACACAAATAAACTGTATTTTTTAAAGCTTTACACTAAATTGGCCAAGATACTGTGGATCTCCATTCTTTTCTTTCTTCCCAACAAATTATTCACTGAACTCTGACATATCTCAGTAATGAGGCTTACATTGGTGTTAGTTCTGTATTTAGATTTTTATGTAGGAATGGCACAAAACAAATGAAAAAGGCTTAATCTTAAGTGGCAGTACTTTTTCACCCTTTCAGGTCCTTAACCTACATAACAGACAATCGAGATGTGTTAGATTTGATAATTATTAAAGCAAACCCACTTTTTTAGCACGGCACAGCACTTCTGTGAGTTTGAACTTGCGCTACAATTCAGAAAGAAATTTTAGTTTCCTCTTTTCCAGTGTTGACAGGTCAAAAATTAAAATCACTTTCATCATGTGTTTTAGAAGGGGCTTTATCAAGAATTTCATAGATTTTGCAGATTGAGCCTGCAGACTATGTTACAACACTTGTAGAAATTTCTCTAGATCTGTCAAAGACAACCTGCCTTTTTCAGGCAAATGCTAGCTCCTGGGTTAATATGCTCAAAACTAACAGAATTCCAGTCTCTTTTTCAAGCTCCTTAGACTATCAGGACTGGATGACTGAACCTGCACAGAACATACGCATAATAAAAAAGAAAAAAAAAAAAAAAAACAAGATTCAGTGCATGATTATAAAACCCTTTTTTTAATGTCCATTGCAGGCTGTTATAGAAATGTTGGCTTCTACAAATCTCATTTCTGGAAAAGTTGTTTGCTGAAAAAAATAGATGGTTTAGTGAGATGCTGAAAAAGTAGTTCTCACACACACACACACACACGATCATACTCATTGCTGTGTGTGTGTGCGTGTGTGTGTGTGTGTGTGTGTGTGTTTGGGTGTATAACTAATATTCTTTTTAGTTATGACATTCATTCATTTTAAACTTCTATGCCTTTCAAAAATGACATTTATCTTTGTGTCCCAAGTTTGTGTCCCAAGATTACTTATATTATGATTTGGTGCTATATGAACATACTTGGACTGAATTATTAGTCACACTCTCCATTGCTTGTCTACTGTATGTGTCCATCCATTTTTTTTTTTTTATGCTTAACAAATTCTGGTTTGGAGAGGAGGTGGGGGTGGAGCCTTTCCCAGCTGCTTCTGGGCAAGAAGCGGGGTACAACCTGGACAGGTCACCAGTCTGATGCATGGCTAATGCAGATACAATTATTCACACCTGCAGCCAATTTAGAATCACCATTTATTCCTACTTGAATGTCTTTGGATTGGGGGAGGAGTCTGGAATAGTTGGAGAAAACCTATGCCGACCCAGGAAGAACACGCAAACTTGATTTGAACCCAGGACCTTCTTGATGTGAGGCACCAGCGCTAACAACTGGCTAACTATGCTGCGCTGTGTGTTATGGGCTCTGAGGTTGGCTTACAAAAAGCTACTTATTGAAAAACAAACAAACAAAGCAATCCCATCTCTGCCTGTGGAACATTTTGTCAGTGTGATGTGTCGAAAACCACTCAAGGTCATGTGTCTACTTTGTTAGTTCATGATGCTTTGCTAACTGAATTCACCAGTTAATGAAAGTACCCATGCTGTTTGTAATTGCACACAGTCCATTCTTCAAATTGAAGACAGAAGATGGAGCACATGTATTATTCTTGCTGATGTATGATGATTGCAGGTATTTAATCAACTGAATTAGAAAGACCTGCAGCTGTGAATGACATCACTAATATCAATCATGCTTTAATATATTCTGTCATCTGTCTTCTTTTGTTAAGTTTTGATGTGC